>NC_142022.1:4915935-5075102 GCF_049901735.1 Notechis scutatus | reverse complement strand
CTCCCCCCGTTACTTAGGACAGCCGAAAGAAGCAAAGCAAAGGGAGAAAAATTTTGAAGGCTGACAAAATAGCTGGGAAAACCTCCACTAATGACAATTTGTTTTTAACTTCATGTTTCCTTTATTTGTGCATATCATTTTTGCACCCAAAGCAGAAGCACCAAGGTCTTTCCAGGTTGAATAATACCAATCTTTGTCTGAAGGGGTGCAGGGTTTCCTGCCTAAGCAGGGGGTTGGACTAGAAGACCTCCAAGGTCCCAACTCGGTAATTCTATTCTATTCAATCTTATTTTTATTTATGAATGAGTGAAACATAATGGCCCCCAATGAGCACAATGTTCTTTTTGAATTGCTAATAGTACAAAAGTTGCATTTTGGTTTCTGTTGTTATTTTTTCTTTATTGCTCATGTTATTTATCTATTTCTGTTGTGATTTTGTTCAACATTGGCTTTATCATTTACTGAGTTATGATTATTCCTCCTTCCCCCGTCCGTATTGGCTGGGCACTCTTGGGAATCAAAGTCCACCCATCTTAAAGCTTGCTAACTGGGGAATTGTGGGAATTGTTCACCCATCCTAAAGCCTGCTGGCTGGGGGATTCTGGGAGTTGATTGCCAACATTGAACCCCTAAAGGAAATCTGGAATTTGGCTTTGCTCTCTTGGAAATAGCACGCTGGTTCTACTTTTCCAGTCTTGTAAGATAGGGCAGAGCGTGCAAAGCACTTTACACCCATTACGACTCTTGTCTTCCTTCCTGACATCCCCTGGTCTCTCCTCCAGGCTCACATGCAAGCCCGCTTTGTGATTTTAAGAGTGCTGCTGGAGGCTGGCGAGGGACTGGTGTCCTTAAACCAGACCACGGGGACTGACGGCAAACCCGACGCAGTTGTCTTGCTGGATCGCACCAAAATCACCACCGTGGGAAAACCAGCTCTGGAAGGTTTTCTCCGGAAGTTGCAAGTAAGTGATTTTTTTTTGGGGGGGCTTCCCTCCCTTAGCAATGGAAAATCTGCTTTCTAATTTTATAACAAGGGAGCCAGTGTCAGGGTTCTGGCAATTCATGAGCCTCAAGCCAAGCTTCGAAAGAATTCAAAAGATTTATTAAGAGTGACATGCCGGCATTAACCTAAATGAAACCAACTCTGGCATATGTAATTTACAGTCACCGGTGACCCTGTTTTCTCCCTCCCTCTGGGTGTATCATAAATCATAGATCGTGGCATCCGTCCCTCTCCATTCCTGGCCAATAGATGGGGAAGAAATGGAGGTAGTGACAGATTTTATTTTCCTGGGCTCCACTGCAGATGGGGACTGCAGGCAAGGAATTAAAAGACGCTTGCTCCTAGGGGAGGAAAGCTATGGCAAATCCAGACAGCCTCCTCAAAAGCAGAGACAAATCCCCCTGCCAATAAAAGGGCGTAGAATCAAGGCTGTGGTTCCCCCAGTGGCAATGTATGGCTGGGAAAGTTGGACCATAAGGAAGGCTGAGCGCCAAAGAATGGAGGCCTTTGAACCCTGGGGATGGAGGAGACTCCAGCAAGGCCATCCAACCGGTCAGTCCTAGAGGAGATCCACCCTGACTGCTCTTTAGAAGGCCGGATCCTGGAGAGGAAACTCAAAGACTTTGGCCACCTCATGAGAAGGAAGGACTCGCTGGAGAAGAGCCGAATGCTGGGAACGATGGAGGGCAACAGAAGAAGGAAGGGGATGACAGAGAAGGAGGTGGCTGGAGGGAATCCCTGAAGCAGTCGGCGTGAGCTTCAATGGACTCCAGAAGATGGTAGAGGACAGGAAGGCCTGGAGGAACGTTGTCCATGGGGTCGCAATGGGTCAGACACGACTTCACAACTAACGACCACACACTAAAAGGTATAATTCTAGCAGGAGTATTTTCCCTTTCTTTACAGATCCTGAAATCGACCGCCGACGTTGAAGGGGGCCGCAAGCTTTATGAAGCCTATTCAGCCGTGACAGACAACAAACCAGAATGCTTTCTAACCCTACGTGAAACGGTCCTTTTACGCAAGGAAGCACGGAAGCTCTTCGTCCAAGCCAACACCTGGCTGGAAGGTAGGAAGGGCAGGATTTGAACCTGGCTTACTATCCCTCATGGTGTCCAACATCACTGATTTCACTTGCTGTGTAAAAACCTCAAAGCTCTTCCCAGAGATTTCCCTTCGTAAAGGGGATTTAGCGCTGATCTCCATTCAGGAAGGGACACCTGGTCGCAATTCAGCCACTTGGCTCGCATTTACAACGGTCACAGCATCCTATGGAGGGTGTGTGTGTGTGTGTGTGTGTCACTTGATTGCCAGTTGCGACCTTCCCAGTGGTGCAGTGGTTAGAGTGCAGTACTGCAGGCTCCTTCTGCTGCCTGCCGGCTGCCTGCAATTTGGCAGTTCGAATCTCACCAGGCTCCAGGTTGACTCAGCCTCCCGTCCTTTGAGGCCGGTAAAATGAGGACCCAGATTGTTGGGGGCAACAATCCTAAACTGCTTAGAAAGGGCTGTAAAATACTGTGAAGTGGTATATAAATCTAAGTCCTTCCCCTCCCCCCCTCCCTCCCTTCCTTCCCCCAGTGATTAGTACTGCAGGCTAACTGCACACTGCCAACAGTTTCATCCTGACCAGCTCAAGGTTGACTCAGCCTTCCGTCCTTCCAAGATTGGTAAAATTGAGGACCCCAAATTGTGGGGGGTAATATGCTGACTCTGTAAACCACTTAGAGAGGGCTGTAAAAGCACTGTAAAGTGGTATATAAGTCTAAGTCAGTCCTTCCTTCCTTCCTTCCTTCCTTCCTTCCTTCCTTCCTTCCTTCCTTCCTTCCTTCCTTCCTTCCTTCCTACCTTCCTTCCTTCCTACCTTCCTTGCTACCTTCCTTCCTTCCTTCCTTCCTTCCTTCCTACCTACCTACCTTCCTTGCTACCTACCTTCCTTCCTTCCTTCCTTCCTTCCTTCCTTCCTTCCTTCCTTCCTCCTTCCTTCCATCCATCCTTCCTTCCTTCCTTCCTTCCTCCCTCCCTCCCTCCCTCCCCTCCCTCCCTTCCCAGTGATTAGTACTGCAGGCTAACTCTGCACACTAATAACAGTTTGATCCTGACCAGCTCAAGGTTGACTCAGCCTTCTGTCCTTCCGAGAAAGGTAAAATGAGGACCCCAAATTGTTGGGGGCCATAGGCTGACTCTATAAACCGCTTAGAGAGGGCTGTAAAAACACTGTAAAGCGGTATGTAAGTCTTAAGTGCTATTGCCATCCACATTTAACATTGTCCCCCGATAAAATTTTGGCGTCCCGCAACCAAAAGGAGAAAGGACCATTGGCGGAATTGAAATCGAATCAGAGAACTGGGGAACGGAATAAATTTTGCAATTTTTGCCCGCTGACTCGGTCTCCCCCTTCCTTGCCCAGGTGGCAAAGTCCGACTGACTCAGTACGAAGCCAGCGCCGCGGGGCTGATCCGCTCCTTCTCCGAACGCTTCTCCGAAGACGCCGAGATCCTCGAAAGGGAATTGCTGGAGCTCACTCACGCCGATGCTCGTTTTTGGGAAAGTTAAGGCTGTAGGACGGGCAGGAGGGTGGGCGGGCCTGGGTCTTCTCCCCTCCCGACTCCCCCTTCCCAGCGAGCCCTCCTGGCGTGTGCGGTTCTCTCCGAATCACTTTCATTAATGGGAGAATTGCCGTGCTGGCGATATATCGTGCCGTCACATTAGGAATCGAATAAAGCTGACTTTTCTAAAGTTTGTTGGCTTCCGTTTGATTTGCCCTTCCCACCCATCAGTGGTGGGATTCAATTTTTTTTTACTACTGGTTCTGTAGGTGTGGCGTGATTGGTGTTGGCATGGTTTGGTGGGCATGGCAGGGGAAGGATACTGCAAAATCCCCATTCCCTTCCCGCCCCACTAACCTGCTTTCCAGCTCCGTTCTCCTGTGCAGGGCAACCAAAGAAGACCCAGCCAACCAGCTGTGAGTGTGGCTTGGTGGGTGTGGTGTTCTGTGGGTGGGGCTTGGCTTGGTGGGCGTGACAGAAGGATACTGCAAAATCCCCATTCCCTCCCCACTAACCTGCTTTCCAGCTCCGTTCTCCTGGACAGGACAACCAAAGAAGAACCAGCCAATCAGCTGGGACTCGGGAGGTGGAGAATAGATATGGGGGCGCGGCCAGTCAGAGGCGGGATTTGCTGGTTCTCTGAAGCAGGGGTCCCCAACCGCGGTCCGCGGACCGGCACCGTCCGCGGAACAAGTCTTACCGGCCGCTGGTTGCTAGGCGCCGCCATCTTTTTCATGAAAAAGTGCTTCCGGTGAGCTTTTCCGGGTAGAAAGCTCACCGGAAGCACTTTTCATCAAAAGATGGCGGCGCAGCGCTTCGGTGAGCTTTTCCGGGTAGAAAGCCATTTCTACCGAAAAGCTCACGAAGCGCTACGCCGCCATCTTTTGACGAAAAGTGCTTCCGGTGAGGTCACCGGAAGCACTTTTCGCCAAAAAGATGGCGGCGCCCAGTTGATGCCGGTACCGGGCCGCGACGCCCAGCTGATGCCGGTACCGGCCACGGCGTCAAAAAGGTTGGGGATCACTGCTCTGAAGCACTCAAAATTTCCGCTAATGGTTCTCCAGAACCGGCTGAATATCACATCTGCCACCAACTCAGCGGTGGCCACAATTCGTGTCCTGCTGGGGTTCCGGCGGTTGGGAATTTGGTAGCACTGGGAGGAAAGGCCTTGAAAACCGAGGGGAAGGGGAAGAGCAGGCTGGGGGAGGCAGAATCTTGATCCAAGGGTTGCCTACTCTTTTGTGAAAATGCCTTGTCATAAGGACAGAGAACGTGGGCAAGATACAGAGATCATAACTCTCTTATTTCTTCCTGGCCTAGACAGTGGGGTGAGGTTCACCCCAAATGCTTTCTTTTTTTATATAAATATAGTTTATTAATTTTTACAATTAAAACCAGTCACAATACATACACAAATAAGCAAAAGAAAGAAAAAGAAAGAAGAGAAAAGAGGAAGAGAGGGAAAGAATTTTGAGAAAAGAAAGAAAAAGAAAGGGGGAAGAAAGAAAGAAAGAGGTTACAAGATAAAAAGTATTCTTATTTTAATAGTTTGCAAGATCTTCTTTTGTTTTCATAACCTTAACTTGTGTCATATAACCACACCTGTTTTTAACTTATATCGCTACCTCATTATGGGTTGATACTTTTCTTTTATGCCTTATGATATATAATTTATCTTTGGTCAATCCAATTATACCAACAATTCCAGCTATCGTAGTATAGTGAAGTGTCTTTGTTTTTTAGCGCCAAAGTCAATTTATCCATTTCTGCGCATTTTGAGATTTTTTCAATAATCATTTCTTCTGATGGAAGTGACTCAGTGACTGCATTTGCAGGTTTTAAGGTTTTTAAACTTTGTTTCACAATCTTGGCAACTTTAAGACAAGTGGACTTCAACTCCCAGAATAGAATAAAATCAGAATTAGAATAGAATAGAGAATAGAATTAGAATAGAATTCTTTATTGGCCAAGTTTGATTGGACACACAAGGAATTTGTCTCTGGTGGTTAAGCTCTCAGTGTAGATAAGAAAAAATAAAAATGCATTATAAGAATTGTAATTGTAATTATAAGATACAACACTTAGTGATAGGTTACTATAAGCAACCAAATCATCCATAGGTTATTAATACGCAATCAAAACATACTAGGAAAACAAGACAATATAAATTGTAAAGATACAAGCAACATGGTTATAGTTATAAATGGGAAGAGACGGTAATAGGAAGGATGAGAATAATAATAGTATATTATAAGAATTATAATTAATATATAATTAATATTATTATAAGAATAATAATAGAAGAACAGAATAGAAAATAGAAATAAGAGTAGAATAGAGAATAGAATTAGAATAGAATACATTATTGTCACTTTGTACACTAATTGGCATACATTAAAATGAAATTTCGTTGTATACAGTTCTCAAAGGATCACCACCTTCAATTTACACTACAAAAACATGACAAAATAAATAAATACAAAATTATGCATATACCCACACATAAACACACTCTAGTCCGAATATACGTGTACATGGCAAGGAAAACGAATCCTGTGAATTTACTTCAACTCCCAGAATCCTTGCGCGTCGGCCGACTGAGGAACTCTGGGAATTGAAGTCCACACTTCTGAAACTTCCCCAGCTTGGGAAAGAACGCCCCGGGTGTCAAAACGCCCCTCCTCTGCCGCGGCACCCTCCTTTTCCCCCCATCCCCGCCCTCCCTTCCCCAAATCCCGGGCGCGCTCCGCTGGGATGGACACGGATGGCGAACCCACCCTTTCCCACAGGCCCCTTTCCACCGGGGTTTCGTGAGGGGCGGTCCTTCATTCGGGCCCCGCCCTTACCCGGAACGAAGCTGGAGGTCGCGCCACGTCGCGCGTAGACGCAGCCCGAGGGGGCGCGGCGAGAGAAGTGAGGGGCGCATGCGCGCTCGGACAATCCCGGGAGCTCGCGCCTGGGGAAGCGCAGAACAGTTGGAGGTCGGTGAGGTGTTTGCACTCGTGCAGAGCGCGATCGCGGGAAAAGAGGGTCGTGTGAACGTGCCAACCCGGGTTCTGGGTGCGATCTGAGCCCCGAAGGGCCGGGGTCGTTGGAAGAACCCCAACACCCCCCCAAGATCAGCACCGGGGTCGTTTGGACACCCTCCCCCCAAATCAGCCCCGGGGAAGGCGAGGGTCTCCCTCTTGCACCGTTCCCATGTGGCTGCCTGCCCTGCTGGGTCCTTGGGCCGTGCTGCTGGCCCTGTCTGCCGGCCGCTGCCGTGGGCTCTCCTTCCCACCTGCCCCCGCTGAGCCGCAAGTGCTTGAAAGAGGAGTTGCACCGGGATGTAATGGTCACCGGAGAATATGAAGTGTCCGAAGCTCCTGCACCGGGCATCCGAACAGACTTAAAGGTAAGAGGCATCCCCTTCCTCCTCCTCCTCTCCGCCCCCTTTGCACAAAGGGGGCCTCCAACCCTTAATGCACTCTGCACTCTGCAAACTGGAGCTGACTTGGTTTTGCACTCTGTGTATGCTCAGGGGTTCTCTTGTTCTGCCCGCAGGTGACCGACTCAGCCGGACACCTGCTCTACTCCAAAGAGGAAGCCAAGAAGGGGAAATTCGCTTTCACCACCGAGGATTACGAAATCTACGAGATTTGCTTTCAGAGTCACGGACAGCCAGGTAAGGGTCAGGGTGTGGGGCATCCACCTGCCGGACTACAGGTCCCATCGTCCCCATCAAGGGCCTTCCTGCAGCTGGGCAATGGGTCTTTTGGGAAGAGAGAGAGGTACAGTAGGTTATATGTTGCTTTTGACTCCCAAGCACAAACTTTTAATTACTTCGTTGTGAGTTTTCCCAAAATTTGTCTTGCAGCCCCATAAATCACCCCAAAGCTAAGATTAAAAAGTCAAACTACTGTAACATGTTGCGCAAAGGCAAAAATGGAAGAAATGTTTAACTGACGTGGTTTAATGGGGTTTGCCACACTAGTTACTAAATTTACTTAGATCATTTAAAATATCTTCGCTCATGTTGACCAAAAGCACTTTAACTTTAGATTTATTTTTGGAGGTTTCTTATTTTGCTTCAGGACTGAAAGAAGTTTCAGAGAAAACTGAACCCCATTTTTATTACTGTTGTTATAGTTTGTCATACAGTCAGCCAGATGCTTAAACTTAAGGGCGTTTTTCATCCATCTATCAAATCTTTCCCTAGGACCTTTTGATATTTGTTGTTGAATAATATTAAAGGTCTGGCCACACTCACAAAATGTCAGCTGTGCCAACTCAAGCTGCCTTTTGCAATTGACTGGTGGGGATTTTGTCAATGCCAGTGGTGTTCAAGTGTGCTCCAGATGTTTTGGATTGCACCCACTGCACCTATCACTGTTGATTCTATCTTTGCTTTCTTTAGCCACATTTGCACTAAACCAGGGTCCCCAAACTTGGCTAACTTTAAGACTTGTGGACTTCAACTCCCAGAATTCTCCAGCCAGCTATGTTGGCTGGAGAATTCTGGGAGTTGAAGTCCACAAGTCTTAAAGTTGCCAAGGTTGGAGACCTGTTCTAGATACAAGTCTTTGTATTTTGGGATTTTATCCAGCTTTTTTCTTTATTTGTGTTTATTAATTTATTATTACCATTATTGCATTTAGCTAACCTCACTTAATACACTAGAACATAGAAAATATTAAGAATATTAAGAACATACTTTATTATTATAATCTATGGTTCATGGCACAGTCAGCCAGATTGGATCTGGCCTTTTTAATCCACTTATTGAGTCCTGATATTGCTATTAATATAATTAATAAGAACATACAAAGCTGCTGTAGGCTTTCTTAGCTTGGCTTTGCTATGTTTAGTAAAATCACATATTACAATTTGTAAACCATGATTGGCGACTTAGTACGCCGTGGGAACCCAGCCATTTCAAATAGAATGAATCCTGGTTTAGGCGGGTGCGGGATCAACCTTGCCTGTAGCTAACTGGATTTTTCTCCT
The DNA here is from genome assembly GCF_049901735.1 of Notechis scutatus. NCBI lineage: Eukaryota > Metazoa > Chordata > Lepidosauria > Squamata > Elapidae > Notechis > Notechis scutatus. The sequence continues at coordinate 5,066,567 of NC_142022.1, read as the reverse complement.
TGTGTTTTTCATCCTATACACAAACCTTTCCTTTTATTTTTTTTCAGGGAACTTTCGGCTGCCGGACCAACTGATCACCCTCAATGTTAAACATGGGGTAGAAGCCATGAATTATGAAAATGTAAGTCAAATTTTTGTAGCTGTGAATATTCTTAAGTTCAGATCGTGCTGTGGCCGGTTCAGAGGCTGCATTCAAAACACAGATTTAACATGGTTGCTCAATTAACTCATTTTCTAGGTTTGCAAAGCGCAAACCTAATTTATGGTGCAGCCCACCATAAAATAACCTAACAAGCAAAAGCCAATAGGGGGAAACGGATTTGCTTATGACCCACAAAGTTCACTTAACAACTGCAAGGATTCGCTTAACAACCATGGTGAAAAATGTCATGAAATTGGGCAGGACTTCCTTAATCGCTTTGCTTAGCAAATGAAATTCTGATTCCCAATTATGGACGTAACTCGATAAGCTGGATAAGCTCATTTATGGAAAAAACAAACCATTAACTTTTCACTTCTCCCTGTTGGCACCTGGGAGGGATCAGGATGACATCACAAGCCTGATGATGTCACTGCAGACGTGAGGTCACTCGGCCCTCTTCCCCGCCAAGCTCTATGGTTCTTTTCCAACTCTTCTGCCAGGTCGCAAAAGCGGAGAAGTTGAAACCGTTGGAGATCGACCTCCGTCGCCTGGAGGACCTTTCCGAATCCATTGTCAAGGATTTTGCCTTCATGAAAAAACGGGAAGAGGAGATGCGCGATACCAACGGTGAGGCCGGGCTTTCTAATTGGGGGGGTTTGACCCCTGCTTTTCTGGACAGCTGACCCCAAGAAAAATGGCAGAACGTTCCATCTTCTGGATCAGCTGCCCCTTGCTTCCAACCTTCTCTAATTCTTCTGAACTCCCAGGGAAGCCAAAACTCAGTGTTCCTTAGCCTTAGCCACTGTGTGGACTTCAATTCCCAGAATCCCCCAGCCAGCGAGGTGAACAAGCAAGGTGTTAGGGTTCCAGCGATAGCCCTAATTAAAGCATGAACCTCGAGCCAAACTTCAGAAAAAAACTCAAAAGATTTATTAGGAGCAACATGCTGGCATCAAACCACTTAGGACTGTAAAGCACTATAAAGCGTATATAAGTCTAAGTCCTATTGTTATTAACCTAAATGAAACCAACTCTGGCATACGTAATTCGCAGTCACTTATGGCCCTGTTTCCCTTCTCCCCCCTGGGTGTATCATAAATCAGATTCTCCAATGAAGCACATAGGCTGGGTGTCATCAATCGCATTCTCCAATAAAGGATTTTCCCGGCCAGAAGATCCAGTCGCCTAGCTACAATCTTTTTAAGATAATGGTGGTATGTACTTCTGGTTTTACTGCTGATTCCCATTCCCCCTTGTTTATGGCAACTTGAAAACAGGCATAGGAATGTTTTACAAGTTGACATGAGGAGATTCAAGCTATGATGTCAATATGAGCCACCTGCCAGTTCTTCTAACAAGGTCTAGATTAGAGATTCTCAATTTTGGCCGCTTGAAGATGTGCACATTTCATCTCCCAGAATCCCCCAACCAGCAAAGTATTGACTTAGATTGACAATTTGGGGTTAACAAACAAGGAGATTCCGACTAGACTTCAGTCATTGTCAATATGAGCCATCAACCAGTTGTTCAAGCAGGCTAGATCAGAGTTTCTCAATCTTGGCTAGGGAATTCTGGGAGTTTAGGTCTATTCATCTGAAGCATGCTGGCTGGCAAATTCTGAGAGTTGAAATCCATCCATCTTAAGCATGCTGGCTGGGAAATTCTGGGAATTGAAGCCCACCCATATTAAAGTATTCTGTCTGGGGAATTCTGGGAGTTTGAAGTCTACATATCTTCCAGCTTCCAAAGTTGAGAAGTACTGAGTTGTCAAGAGAGATGGATTGGTTTAACTCACTTAACAATCCCATTACTTAGCAACAGAAGTTCGTAGTCCAAGGACTACCTCTATAGTCAAATTTAGTATTTTGGGTGAGTTTCCTAGTGAAGGCTTTGCAAAGAAACTGGTGAAGCCAATGATGATTTGGAATAATGTGAGAATCTAGTTTGCTGCGTTCAGGACCAGAAGTTGGGGGGTGGTCTTGGTCGGGGGTCCCAAACTTGGCCAGTTTAAGATTTGCGGACATCAACTCTCATAATTCCTCAGCCAGCCATGTTTAGTCCCCAAAGTCGGCCACTTTTAATACTTGTGGACTTCAACTCCCAGAATTCCTCAGTGTTCTGTCCTAGACTTCCCAAGATCATGAAGCAGACTCCTCATCCTGATAAAACCCCTTTTATTTAGGTTAAAGAGAATCCCTCTCCAGCAAAGTCCCGGCAAATGGTCTTTTCACGAGATTTTTACAACAACAGACCTTTATCAGGAACAGATCTTCACCCTAATGAATTGAACTAATTGCCACCACTCTCCTTGCTCCTTTTATTCCTATGGGAGAGGCCATTCACTGTCCACCTGTGCCCTTACTCCTGAGTCAACCCTTATTCCTTAACTATTCCCTTCTTCTGGCAGCTCTGCACATGCTCACACTGGGAACAGGCTCCAGCTGTTCTTCTGCCTCACTGATCTCTGTCTCCGAAGGCAGCTGATAACTGTCAGACATCTTTGGCCCCATCTCTGCCTCAGACAAAGAGCACTCATCAGAGTCTTCCCCAGACTCCAGGACTGGCCCATGTTCCACCTCAACTGCCTCACTGTCCGAGTCTGCCACCAGCTCTGCTGGCCACTGGCGGGCCACAACTCCCATCCAGTCATGTTGGCTAGGGAATTCTGGGAATTGAAGTCCACAAGTCTTAAAGTCACCATGGTCTTAGTAACTGCCATCACTATGTTGTTGATCCTTCCTCTGCTTTCTTTTTGCAGAATCCACCAGCACTCGAGTTTTCTACTTTAGCATTTTCTCCATGCTGTGCCTGGTCAGCTTAGCATCGTGGCAGGTGTTCTACCTACGACGGTTTTTCAAGGCCAAAAAGCTCATCGAGTGACGGAGACCCAATCCAGGATCCCTGGTCTCCTTACCTGATTGTGCCAAGATCTCAGGACAAACCACTTTTATCCCCTCACTGGCCCACTGATCTCAATGGTGGGGGGTCAACACAGAAATTGGACCAGATCTCTTTCGGGGCAACAGATTGGTTTGAAAAAACAGCCCGGCCTCTCTGTTTTGGGTGTGTTTCTTTTCTCTTGGACTCATCTGGGTGATTTTTCTCACCTTTTCTTTGGGATGGGGTTGGAGGGCGGGCATCCAATCTGACTGTTACACAATTTGAGCACACTGGATAATATTTGGAAGTAATAAATCTTGGTTCCTAGACTGGTGGCTGTTGGTGGGGAGAACTCATTTGAAACTCAAGCTGGGAAGAAAATTCTTCAAGGTCAGAACTCATCTCCCTAGCTCATTGTTTTTCCAACTTTAACATGCTTGGACTTCAGCTCCCAGAATTCCCCCAGGCTGCCTGGGGAATTGTGGGACTTGAAGTCCAGACATCTTAAAGTTGCTAAGATAAATACTGCTTTAAGCAGTAATGCCATTGGATTTAATTCTGGCTTAGGATGTTGTGTGAGCCTAGCAGTATACGGTGTATAAACCATGGCTTGATGGCTTTGTGGTTTATGATTAAGTGTGAACTCAGCCAGTTGTCAGAGCTGGCTTATTAGCAAGCCTTGGTTCCCATCCTGTGGTTTGAGAGAGCAAATTATTATTTTATGCCACGGGGTGTGTTTATACAAATATGTGAATATGAGCTGTTGGATTTGAAAAATAAAAAGGGGTCACTGTTGCAGAGTTGATTACCAATCAGGCATTGAAGATTGCATTGAAACAACACACCCATCCAAGTCCCTGCTTGCTGTGCTGGGACTACAACACACCTAATTCCCAACCAGGGTTGATACAGGTAGCTCTCGACTTAACAACAGCCCATTAGGTGACTCAAGTTACAACAGCACTGAAAAAAGTAATTTATGACTCATTTTCAGACTTTTTCAACATCCCCACAGTCATGTGACCAAAATACAGTCTCTTGGCTACGGACTCATAACTGTCCCATAGTCCTGTTGATCCCCTTTTGTGACCTGACAAGCGAAATCAATAGGGAACCCAAATTCATTTAACAACTGGGTGACTAATTTCCCAACTATAGTGATTCAATTAACAACAGTGGCAGGACAAGTTTTAAAATGAGAAATTCATTTAACTGTCTCACTTAGCAACATAAATTTTGGGGCTCAGTTCTGGTTGTAAGTCGACTACCAATATTTGTTACCCAGGATGAGAAAGAAATGGGAGTCAAGTTGTTCCCATATCTCAAAGGAGCTCAGCTGGAGAAATCTGAGCTCTACCAGGAGGAGGAAAGAAGGCACTCTGTGCATGGACAGAAGCCCCCTTTTTATTATTATTCCATTGTTGAAGAATTTGCCATAAAGATGAGCAGATGGATTCCCGGAAGGAGATATGTAGCATATGCACCAAACACAGCATGTTTCTATTGACTTCATTCTTTGTGTGGCTGGTTTTGTGGGTCCTCCGATAATTGTGCAAATTGAGAAAAAAGGCTGGAAATGCAACTAATTACTTGCAAAGCTTTATTTTTAAGGGGCTAACCCCTTGCTAGCTGTGAATCCCAGGACTGACCCTGTGTGTGAATCACTATATCACCCCCCAATAAATGTTGGGCTATCCCAAACCCAAAACGATCAGAATAAATAATCTCTCCACTGTGGACTAAATTCATAATATCCCTTATTTCAATAGCTGGCAGAGAAGACGAAAGGAAAATTTCAAGTCGGTCTCGGAAGCTTGCCGGCGTGGGTCACTCTAATTTTTTGGAAGTTTATGAGCACGCTGAGAGGGACTCATTTTCGCGTTGCACCCATTGCCCGTCGTGGGGTTTCCAAGATAACGGGCTTCGCAGGCAGGGACTCTTTTTTGCGGTACACCTATTGCCCACCGTGGGGTTACCATAGCAACGGGCTTTGCGGCCTTGCAGGGACGACTTGCAGGGCCATGGCGATGGCGGCGTCTTCAGGAGGTGCCGGCGACGGGTAAACAAACACCCTGGAAGCAACGGCATCTAGCCAGAAATATAGCGACCACAGCCTTTCAGGGCGGGAAAATGTGGGGGACGAAAAAAGGAGCGGTTTGTCCTTCATTCCTCCTCCTGGGTCACCTTTTAGGGGGAGGGATCCATTTATATGGAAGGCGGAGTGCATGGAAAGGAGAATATTTGGGAATTTAGCTCTGGATTGAAACTACCTTTTCCAACCTTTGGCAATTTGAAGATCGGTGGACCAACTCCCAGCCTGCATATTTTAAGGTGGATGGACTTCAACTCCCAGAATCCCCCATGTAGCAATTGAAGTCTTCCTATCTTAAAGCATGCTGGCTGGGGAATTCTGGGAAATGAAGTCCACCCATCTACCAAGGTTGTGAAACGCTGATTTGCCATGTTAATTTGCCATATATATATATTTCTTTTCAACTTTTTTTCCTGTGGTTGCCAACAGTGTTCGCACCAGTTCCAAATGGCTGGATGCCTACTATGATCCAGTAGCCAATTTGCACACCTTTTCCTCATGTGTCAGTAAGTCTGAGCTCCTTTTTCCTCCTCCTCTTTCCTCTTTTTTGGGGAGGGGTGGTAGAAGTTGTGGGTGCTCCAACATTGGAGGTTTTCAAGAAGAGACTGGGCTGTCCGGAATGGTATAGAGAATCTCCTGCTTGAATAAGGGATTGGACTAAATGATCTCTGTGGTCCCTTGTAGCCCTATGATTCCATGTGTCTAAACTGGCAGTGCGAGCTGTTTTTAGTGTCACAATGAAGGTTCTGGCTTAGAAACCAGGAGACAGTGATTTTTAAAACTCACTCTGTCTCATAGCCCAATCAATCTCACAGGGTTGTTGTGGAGAAAATAGGAAAAGGAAAAAGTATTAAACATGCTTGTTCCCTTGAGTTTTAAATATTCAGAAAGGGTGGGATAATGGAATGGAACATAGAATAGAATGGGAAACAATAGAAATAATAGATTAGAATGGAAAAGAAAGCAAAAGAAAAGAACTAACCTCAGAGAGCACCAAGGCTGCATAATTCAACCCTCAGCTCTGGAACATATTCCAAGATTCCCTCTGTCAGTTCTTGGTAGGCTTTGATAATAAAATTGTCCTCTCATTGACTGTTTATTTTCTTCCAGCTCTGGCTGACCTACATGGGGATGGAGACGACAAGGTAAAGAAAATGCCCCTACCAGAGAGAAAAAATGCCTAGCCAACTTTCCTCATTTCCACCCCGGATATAAATCCGCAGCCATTTTTAGTGCTTAGTGGGCACTAAACGGTTCAAAATGAAGGACTACCTGTACTTTTTGGGGGGTCCATCATAACTTTAAACAGTCATTAACCACCCGGTCATAAGCGGAGGACTATCTGTATCCACTTGGTGATGATTTAAAGAAGTCAATCATGTTATCTCTCTTACCTGCAGCTAGTGGTGGGCAATTTTGGCTCGACGGGCCATGAGATGAAACTAAAGGTCTACCAGGGTACCACCCTTTTGAGTGAAAACACCCTGCCGGATTTACCCACAAGCGTGGTTTCCTTTCTGATGGAGCTACACGAGCCCTGCACGCCAGCCCTGGCTGTGGCTTCTGGGCCGTATATCTACGTCTACAAGAATCTGCGTCCCTACTTCAAATTTACTCTGCCACTGATGGAGCCCAACCCAATGGAGAAAGTGGTCTGGGACCAGGCAAAGGAGGTGAGGAGAGGGAAGAAACAGGTTTTAAATGAGAGCATTTGAGTGGCACAAAAATGCCAAGTTTTGAATCTTATGGTCCTGCTCTTTGGGGAGGTAGGGGTATCTTTTTTCTCCTTCTTAAAAGTGTCTGTTGATCACTTATGTGCTGGCATCTCTTGATCCATGAGTGAGCCAGCTTGGTCTAGTGGTTAAGATATCAGGATAAAAACAAGGAGGTGTCAGTTCTAGTCCTGCCTTAGCCATGAAAGGTGACTTTGGGCCAGTTACTAGGGGATGGTGAGTTCTAGTCTTGCTTTAGGCATGAACACCAGCTGGGTGACTTTGAGCAAGTTACTAGGGGATGGTGAGTTCTAGTCCTGCCTTAGGAATGAAAGCTGGCTGGGTGACTTTGAGCCAATCACCAGGTGATGGCAAGTTCTAGTCTTGCCTTAGGCGTGAAAGCCAGCTGGGTGACTTTGGGCCAGTTATCAGGTGATGGTGAGTTCTAGTCCTGCCTTAGGAATGAAAGCCAGCTGAGCCTGTCACTCTTTGCCAGCCCAACCCACCTCACAGGGTTGCTGTTGTGGGGAAAATAGAAGGAAAGTAGGTGTGCTAGTTATGTTCTCCACCTTGACTCCCGCTCCTCATTGTGCTCCTGTTTCTTTGCATGTACACTGAGTACTTCTGCACCAGAGACAAATTCCTTGTGTGTCTAATCACACACTTGTATCCAATTCAGTTCAGATTATTTCTTTATCCAAAAAAAGAGACTTAAATAACCCCTACTCTTACAACCGTAATCCTGGGGGTTGCATTATGTGTCTGATGCCCTTTTCTCTCTCTCTCTCTCTCTCTCTCTCTCTCTGTGTGTGTGTGTGTGTGCGCGCACAGGACAAGGTTGATCTTCTGTCAATGAAAGAGATGCTGGAAGCCATCAGGTAAGAGAATCTCGACCCCACAAAGGGTGAATTGTTCTTCTTCTGATCCATTAAAAAAAAACCTTTAAAACCTTCTTTTCTGGGAGGGAGGGAGGAATAACAAAGTTGGAAGGGTCTCTTCTTAAAAACATCCGATGTTGGAGCATTCACAACTTCTAGAGGCATCCAGGTTCAGCTTGAATTTGAGCTGGGAAATCCTCTTGGCTCTTTGCTGTACCCGTAGCTCACTCTAATGTGTGTCTTCTCTTCTTCCTTCCCAGAGAAAATGCCGAAATGCCCCTCTCGGTGCAGTCTTTGAGGTGAGCGTCTCACGTTGGAGGTGTTGGCTTGCGTGGGACATCCCACCGGTTGTGGGAAATGTTCTCTCTTTTTTTTGTGGTAGTTCTTGACTGGGAATCTATATCGGTGGTCCTCGACTTTCAACCGGGATTAAGCCCCAAACGTCTCTTGCTAAGCCAGACCGTTGTCGCATGAATGTTGCCCCACTTTTACCACCTTCCTTGCCACTGTTGTTAAGTGAATCGCTGCCATTGTTAAGTTGGTAACGCGGTTGTTAAGTGAATCCAGCTTCCCTGTTGACTTTGAAAGTCTCTTAAAGGGGATCACGTGACCCCCAGGACACTGCGACCGTCGTAAATATGAACCAGTTGCCCGGTGTCCCAATTTTGATCAAAGGGATGCTACTACGGTCGTAAGTGTGGAAAAAAATAACCCAATTGCAAGTCACTTTCATCAGCACTGTCGTAGCTTCGAGTGGTCACTAAATGAACTGTTGTAAATGGAGGACCACCTATATTTCTCTCACCGTCTTTTCTCTTCTCTATAGATTCCTGACCCTTGAACTCTCTGAGATGGAGTCCTTTGTGAACCAGCATAAGTTCCAGCCCATCAAACGTCAGGTCTGTACCCTGGAATCCAATAGTGCAGTTCGTTTAGTGACTGTTTGAAGTTACAACGGCACTGAAAAAGATACAGAGTATTTTTCGAACATGGGATTTGTTGTAGAATAGAATAGAATAGAATAGAATAGAATAGAATAGAATTCTTTATTGGCCAAGTGTGATTGGACACACAAGGAATTTGTCTTTGGTGCATAAACTTTCAGTGTTCATAAGAGAAAAAATAAATATATTCGTCAAGAATCATAAGAAAAGAGAGAAGAGAAATAGAAGAAAAGAGAAATAGAACAGAAGAGAATTCTTTTATTGGCCAAGTGTGACTGGACACACAAGGAATTTGTCTTGGTGCAAATACTCTCAGTATACATAAAAGAAAAGAGACATACGTCAGGAGTTGAGAATCATAAGGTACAACACAATAATAGTCATAGGGTACAATAAGCAATCAAATCATCCTAGGAAACAGTTAATAATAATTGTAAGGATACAAGCGACAAAGTTACAGTCATACAGTCACAAGTGGGGGGGGATGGGCGATAAGGAGTGATGAGAAGATTAATAGTAATAGTAGTGCAGATTTTGTAAATAGTTGGACAGTGTTGAGGGAATTATTTGTTTAGCTGAGTGATGGCATTGGGGAAAAAAACTGTCCTTGTGTCTAATTGTTCTGGTGTGCAGGGCTCTATAGCGTCGTTTTGAGGGTGGGAGTTGAATCAGTTTATGTCCAGGATGTGAGGGGTCTGTAGATATTTTCACAGCCCCCTTTTTGATTCGTGCAGTATACAGGTCCGCCATGGAAGGCAGGTTGGTAGCAATTGTTTTACAAATGGTTGGATAATAGAGATAGGAATTAGGAACTGGAAAAGTATTGTTATATAAGCAAAATGATCCAGACAATATGCTGTTCACTAAGCACATATGTATGTAATGTGAAAACGTATAAACTGTTTTTTAAAAATAAAATTAAAGTTAAAAAAGGAGACTTACAACTGTTTTTCACAGTTATGACCTTTACAGCGTTCCCCCTGGTCGCATGATCAAAATTCAGGTGCTTGGCAACTGGTTCATACTTATGACCGTTGCTGTGTCCCAAGGTCACGTGATCCCTTTTGCGCCCTTCCAACGAGCACAGTCAATGGTGTAGCCAGTTTCTCTTAGCAACTTCATCACTAATTTAATAGCTCCAGCGATGCATTTAACAACTGTGGCAAGAAAGACCGTAAAATGGGGAAACATCCACCTGGCAAATGTTTCGCTTAACAACTGAAAGGTAGCGCTCCATTGTGGCTGTAAGTCGAGGATTACCTGTTATTTCTGTTGGCTGATTTCATGGAATAAAATGCCTTCCTTATTTTCCCGGGCTACTGTGGGTGTTTTTCAGACGGTGATCACCTGTATGGCCACTCTGAAGAAGAACCGTGTGGAAGAGGACGCGATCAGCTGCTTGGTGGTCGGGACGGAGAACATGGAAATCCTGATCCTGGACCCCGAAGCCTTCACCATCTTGTCAAAAGTGAGGCTCTATACCAGAATTTTGCATACTGGTATGCAAAATACTTGCAATGTGGTATGCTCTCCTTCCTTCTCAAACATGTTGACACAAATAATATCCCAAGACATAGAGAAGGTATATGTCCATATTCAGAAGATTCTGGCTTTAAGACTGGATCTTGTCGGGTTACAGGGCAGGGATGTCCAACCTTGGCAACTTTAAGATGGGTGGACTTCAATTCCCAGAATTCCCCAGCTAGCATGCTTTAAGATGTCTGGATTTCAACTCCCAGAATTCCCCAGCCAACATACTTTAAGATGGGTGAACTTCAGTTCCCAGAATTCCCCAGCCAGCATGTTTTAATATGTCCGGAGTTCCATTCTCAGAATTCCCCAGCCAGCATACTTTAAGGTGAGTGAACTTCAATTCCCAGAATTCCCAAGTCAGCATACCTTAAGTTGTGTGGACTTCAATTCCCAGAATTCCCCAGCTAGCATGCTTTAAGATGTCTGGATTTCAACTCCCAGAATTCCCCAACCAGCGTCCCTTAAGATGGCTGGATTTCAACTCCCAGAATTCCCCAGCCAACATACTTTAAAATTTCTGACTGGTGGGGGAATTCTGGAAGTTGGAAGTCGACCGGTCTTAAACTGCCAAGGTTGGACCTCCCTCTTTTATGAGGAGCCAAGACCTTCCTTCCCAAACCCACTTCCTTCTCCCTCCACACAAACCCCCCGAACCTGGTTACACAATTAACCCACTCTCGAGATCCCTACCATCTCTTAAATCCAGTTTTGTATCAACCCAACAGGCCAGGTTAGAAGAAAACAACAACCCTGAATTAACACTAATCCAGTTTAACAGGCTGTACGAAGGTAACCACTGAAGGCTAAAATGACCTGGTTGGATGCAGTGTGAGAATTCAGATATTGCGTCCAGTCCTTGCGGGTTTCACGGGCAGAAGTCCAACCATGACCCAGGTCTCTCTTTTCCCCTTGTAGGTGGCCATACCAAGTGTGCCCGCCTTTCTGGACATCGCAGGCCAGTTTGACGTGGAATACTATCTCACCGTGGCGTGTCGGAACGGTAGCGTTTACATTCTTCGCAGGTATGTGGTCCCACCAGTGGCAAAGGGGCTGTTCTGCAGCAGACAGTAGGTGAAAGCCCATTCAAGCCAATGCTCAGAGCATCCCATAATAAGCATGACATTTCATAATTGGTGTAAGCTGGCCATATTGTGTGAGATTGTGGCAGACTGGGAAAAGAATGGAAGGGAAAGCGGACAATAAATCAAGAGTTTCACCACCTCAGCAGCTTGAAGATGGTTGGACTTCAATTCCCAGAATTCCCTAGCCAGCCATGGAATTCTGGGAGTTGAAGTCCACCAGTCTTGAAACATGCTGGCTGAGGAATTCTGGGAGTTGAAGTCCAGGCATCTTTTAAAGTTTGTTGGCTGGGGAATGATGGGAATTGATGTCCAGATATCTCAAAGCATGCTGGCTGGAGAATTCTTGGAGTCAAAACCCATGTAAAGCATGCTGTTGGAGAATTCTGGGAGTTGAAGTCCAGACATCTTTTAAAGTTTGTTGGCTGGAGAATGATGGGAATTGTTGTCCAGATATCTTAAAGCATGCTGGCTGGAGAATTCCATGCGTCTTTAAAGTTGCAAAGTTTGAGAAACTTTCGCTTCTAGCCTCCTTGTCGATTGATGAGAGGTGCTTGGATAGGTTTTTGTTTTTTTTTTTTTGCATTTTCTGCCCAATTGGAACCGTGCCCCCTGTTCTATTCGGGTCTTCGGGCTGAATTTTTTCCTGCTTTTTTTTTCTCCTCCACATAGGGATTCCAAACGGCCCAAATATTGCATCGAACTGAGCTCCCAGGCTGTGGGTTTGGTTCGAGTCCAGAAGAACATCATGGTGGCTTGTTCAGATGAGACGCTACGAGGCTACAACCAGAAGGTTAGGGGTAGCGAGTTGTGCCCGTAGGCAAGTTGTTGCTGCAAGGGTGCATGTTTGCGCTGAGCTTGGCGGCTCTCTTAATCCGGCGTACCATGTGAGAAGCAAATCAAATCTCCCATCCGAACTTATCCAGCATTTATAGCAGCTCGATTCCCTTGTAATTTAATTTAATTTTTCCTCAAAAAAATTAGAGTACAAACTTTAAACAGGAAAAATGTTCACAAAGACGAAACAAAACATTAAAAAGGGGACATATACCTATGCAAAAAACAGATATACGTATATTGTGCTCCCTAGTTGAATCCTGATAGATGTATTACAACAATAAGTTTCCACCACCACTACCCTTGCAAAACAGGCTCACAATTGATAAACTTCTACACCTCTGTTTGCAGCTATGCAGCAGCTAGATTTCCAAGAAATAAATCCAGATAGTCCTCAATTTATGACCAGTCGCTAGTGAGGATTTTAAGTTATGGTGGGACTTTAAAAAGCTGTTAAAGGCCCATCTTCGAAGTTATGACTGAGACATACACACACACACACACCTGCGGTCGTGTAATGGTCTGTGGGGCACTTGGCAACCGGCTTACCTTTTTCAACTAGTTGTAGCCTCCCTCAGTCACATCACCACAATTTAATAATTTCCTTGCCAGTTTCCTATCCTTTTCTGCCCATTTTCTAGGGGAGGGGAAAAAAAAACCAAACACACACACACCATTCAGGAGAATAGATTAACCGAAGGACTGCATGGACTGGCTTTTCCACTCTTGCTGTAAAATTGAGTGCACTGGTGGGTGGCTCAATTTACGACCACGACTCAACCGATGTCTCACTTAACGGCAGAAATCCGGGCTCCGTTGTGGTGGCGAAGTCCAAAGACTGCCTGTTATATTCTCCCACAAAGCCTTGAACGAGCCTGCAGAGGGCAGCGTCGCTCTGCCCAAACTCTTCCCGGAAGCCAAAGAATATAGAGTAGCAGAGTGAGAAGGGGCCTCGGAGGTCATCTAGTCCTAGCAGGAGACCCTATGATTTTCTGACATTTCCCCACCCCCACCCCCACCCCATCTTCTCGTTCCAGGGAAAGAAGCTCTGGACAGTGACGTTGTCAGCGGCCCCCGTCACTTTGGGCCTCATGGATGAGAAATTGCAAAGCTTCCAGGCTGTGTTGGTGTCGCTGGCAAACAGGGAAATCCATGTTTTCCGGGACAAAAACCTTGTCAATGTCATCCAGGTGCCGGTAAGAGTCCAAATTTTGTGGGAATATTTGTCAAAATCCTGTCAAGCTAATGCTAATCCCCACTTCCTGTGCTGCAGACTAGCCTTCCTTCCATCTCTTTGCTCATTTCAGGAATTAACATTACAGGTTGTCCGAACCAGGCCTCAAATTTATATACCGCTACTCATGAGCAGTATACTCCTTGACTCCTCATTTAGTGACCGTTTGAAGTTACCACTGAAAAAATGACTGGCAACCGTTTTTCCACTCTCAAAAGACAGTTGTAGCATCCCCTGTGGTGCCTGGATCAAAATTCAGACCCTTGGCCGCTGACTCGTATTTACGACGGGTCCCGGAGGTCACACGATCCCCTTTTGCGACCTATTAACAAGCAAAGTTAATGGGGAAGCCAGATTCACTTAACAACCTGTTGCTAACTGAACAATGGCAAGTGAGTCACTTAAGGACTGTGGCAAGGAAGTTGGTGAAATAGGGCCCAACCCATTGAACAGATGTCTTCATTTAGCGACAGAAATGTTGAGCTCAGTTGTGGTCGTAACAGGTTGGCTTAGCAATCTTCCGATTCACTTAACCACCGTGGTGATTCGCTTAATGACCACCAGAAAAAACAAAGGGTGCATTTGAATTGTATCGGGATTGTATTTACCCCAAATTGAAAGAGTGATTAAAATACTGATAGAGGGAAAGATAATTGGAAAAATATTTGAATGTGCAGAAATGAATAGATTGACACTAGAAATTAAGGAAAAAGAAGAAACTGAATATTACATGGTATGGAATATGTTCTATCAATGGATAGAGAATAGAACAACCTAAAAAAAAGATTTGATGTATTTATAAAGCAATTAGAGAAATTTCAGCAAAGTGATAATGTGTGATATTATTATGTATATGTGTCAGAGTATATTTATGAACTGGAATAGAGCATGGTAACAAGGTCAGCCAATGAACAGGCAAAGCAACTAAGTCAGCCAATGAGGACAGTTTGGAAACTGAAACTAGAAATAGTCTAGGCTGAAAACTGAAACTAAAAGTAGCTTAGGCGTGGCTCTATATTAAGTTCTGCAACTCGGAAGCTGTGTAGAGCTTTGAGTCTGTCCATTGAAGATGAAATTAATTTGACTGGAGCTCTGCTCTGAATTTGCAACATATTTCTGTTTGAGTTTGCTCCATGTTGGAGAAATCTACAACTGGTTTGTAAAATCTACTTATTATGTTTATAAAGATGTTAAATGAAGCATCAGCCATCTGCGTTTATTTTTCTGGTGCTGAATTATCGCTGCAAAACTCAATAATATGGGAATATATATGGGAACATTGATGTATTGTTAGATTTGATAAGAAGACTTTCATTTATAATGCTTAATTGAAATAGGTACCCAAGTCGACGCACAATTGAAATGGAATGGTTTGTGGTGTGTGTGTGTGTGTGTGTGTATTTGTTTTCTTAAGAGGATTTATATATATAAAACAAAACAAAACAAAACAAGGTTGCGAAACCGGTTCCAACGTGTGAGGTCCCGTTTCATGAATATCGCAAGTGATGGCAGGCTCCACGACGGTCGTAAAGCAAGGATTACCGAGAAAGCGTCTCACACATACAATGGCCAGCTTCGGCTCGGGAGGCTCCGGCACAAATACCCCCTCTCGAGGTTTCTGATTTCGCTCCCTCATTGCTGACCAATTTTACTTTTGTTTCTTTCCCAATTCTTGGCAGGACGTCGTCACCAGCATCGCTTTCGGCCACTACGGACGAGAGGACAACACCCTCATCATGACAACCAAAGGTGTGAATGTAAACAAGCTAGGTTTGGGATCCGATCCGGGTTGCTCGCCGGGACTGGAGCTCTTGCCTTCCGAGCTCTTGGACTTGTACTGGAGAATGTCTCTCTCGCCAGAATGTAGATGCTGTTGGCCAAAGATAGTCTCTCATTTATTCCTTGGCCTGGTTAAGCTGGCTGCTTAAGCCTTTTTGTCACGCATGGGAACAGAACAGCTAGCCTTCCTTTAACAGATTTCTCTAACAGAGTTGGAAGGGACCTTGTAGGTCATCTAGTCCAACCCCCCACGCCCAAGCAGGAGACCCTACACCATTTCTGACAGAGGGCAGTCCAGTCTCTTCTTGAAAGCCTCCAGGGATGAAGCTCCCACAACTTCCAAAGGCAACTTCTGTTCCATGGGTTGACTGTTCTCACTGTCAGGAAATATCTCCTTATTTCCAGGTTGAATCTCTCCTTGATCAATTTCCACCCATTGTTCCTTGTCTGGCCTTTAGGTGCCTTGGAAAATAGCTTGACCCCTTCCTCCTCTCTGGGGCATCCCCTCAAATATTAGAACGCTGCTCTCCTGCCTCCCCTGGTCCTTCTCTTCCCTAGACTAGCCAAGCCCAGTTCCTGCAACTGTTCATCCTATGTTTTAGCCTCCAGTCCCCTCATCATCCTGGTTGCTCTTCATTGCACTCTTTCTAGAGTCTCAACATCAGTCTCTGTGCTGCCTTGCATCCATCCATCCATCCATCCCACTTCCAACTTTTCTATTGTCTCCAGGTGGGGGTCTCATCATCAAGATCTTGAAACGCAACAGCACTTTCCATAAGGGGGATGCCACAGCCGGTGCTCCTGTGACCCAGAGCACCAAACTCAACGTGCCCAAGAAAACAAAACTCTACGTGGACCAGACGCTGCGGGAACGAGAGTGTGGAGTGGGTAAGCAGAACGGGCCAGGAATCCAGTGCACCGTCTCTCAGGTCTATTCTCTACCTTAAAATACTGTTTGGATCTTGACAGGAGAGCAAGCTTGGCATCGAGGGGAAGATGCTAGACTAGAAACTGGGAAATGCTGAGTTCTAATCCCATGTTATGCATGAAAGCTGTTGTGGTTTGCCAGCAACCTGTGCAGAATTGGACAGTGGGGAAGAACAGGGACCAGTCCAGGAGTCTGGGGAGGGCTCGGATGAGGGTCCTGCGTCCGATACAGAGGTGGGGCCTGGACCATCTGGGAGTTATGTACTGACTCTAGTCTGGCAGCAGTGAGGCAGAGGAACAAGGGGAGCCTGTTCCCAGTAAGCGTGTGCGCAGAACTGCCAGAAGGCAAGAGCAGCTAAGACAAAAGGGGCAACTCAGGAGTAAGGCTTGGAGGTGATTGCCCCTCCCATAAGGTATAAAGGACAGGCAAAAGTAGAGAAACCTTTGCAGGAAGCAAAGTCATTCGCTCTGTTCGGATTAAACCTTGAAGCTATGCGTGGAGTTTGTACTCCATTTGGCTTTTTACAGTTAATTTGACACTACTTGTTGGCAGCAATTCAAAGGAGATAAAGGTGAGTGCTTATCTCGAGGGACTATTTGGGACTCATTTCGGGCTGGGAATGAACATAATTCCCAGCGTTGAAATAAAACGAGCTGTTCGGACTAAGCGTGTGCTTAATTACGGTTTCAGGAAGCCTTGGTCAGAACAAAAGCTCCTGACAATCACCAGGAGACGGGGAGTTCTAGTCCCACCTTACGCATGAAAGCCAGTTTGATGACTTTGGGCCAATCACCAGGAGACACTGAACAGCGCTGACAAGAGTGACTTATGACCATTTTTCACCCTTTGTGACAGTTTTTCAGTCTCCTGGGGTCACGCAATCTCCTTTTGCAACTTTCTGACCAGCATAATCAACCGCTGTGTTACTAACTTAACAACTGCAGTGTTTCGCTTAATAACTCTGGCAAGAAAGGTCATAAAAATGGGACAAAAGTCACTTAACAAATGTCTCCCTTAGCAACAGAAATTTTGAGCTCAGTTGTGGTGGTATGTCATGGTAAGAGGGGGTAAAATCGAAGGGCTCCTTTGCTTGCCTTCCGTTCATCCTCCTCTCTTCTTCCCTTTCCCAGCCATGCACCAAGTCTTTCAGACGGACCTCAGACGCATCCGTCTCACGGCGGCCCGTGCTTACGTCCGGGCGCTGGAGTGCAGTATGGCCCCCATCTCTGAGTCCCTGCAGGAGCCGCTCAAGCTGAACGCCGTGGTGAGTAAACCATTCCAAGACCAGGGAGGAGCTCATGAATGCCCTGGGCTTCAAATGCATCCTAATATTATCAACATTATCCGGGTTTTATGCCTTTGCTTCCATTTGTGTGGCTGGGGAATTCTGGGAGTTGAAGTCCAATGCTTCTTAAAATGTGCCCTTAGAACAATGTTTCTTGAATCTTAGATTCAGATTCAGATTAGATTCAGATTAACAGAGTTGGAAGGTACTTTGTAGGTCATCTAGACCAGGGGTCTCCAACCTTGGCAACTTTAAGCCTGGAGAACTTCAACTCCCAGAATTCCCCAGCCAGCATGCTTTAAGATGCATGGACTTCAACTCCCAGAAGCTTTGCTGGCTGGGGAATTCTGGGAGTTGAAGTCCTCCAGCCTTAAAGTTGCCAAGGTTGGAGACCCCTGGTCTAGACCAACCCCCCCAAGCAGGAGAGACCCTAGATACCCGTGATGCCGAACCTATGGCACGCAAGCCAGAGGTGGCACGCAGAGCCCTCTCAGTGGGTGCACGCGCCATCACCAGCTGCTGTTCTGGTTTCTGGTCAGCTGGACTTGGCAGGCATTGGAGCGCTGGAAAATAGCCTGAAAACCCTTTTTCTGGGCCATTTTCCAGCTGCTTTTCTGGCCCCTTTTCAGGCCTTTTCAGGCTGTTTTTGAGCCATTTTCAGACTATTTTTAGGCCGTATTTCGGGCAAAAAGAAGCCTGAATACCAAACCAAAAACAGCCAAAAACACCCTGAAAATGCCCTGAAAAATGGCATGAAAATGGCCCAAAAAGGCCTGAAAACTGCCCAGAAAACAGCCAAGAAAGGCTGTTTTGACAATGGCCCTCCAAATGGCTTGAAAACGGCCCCCAAAATGGCCACAAACTAGGCCTGCGCGCACCGGCCAGCTGGTCTTCAGTTTTCCGGCGCTCTGGCACATTCCAGTTTGGGCACTTGGTGCCAAAAAGGTTCACCATCACTGCTATATATCATTAAGCTTAGCCACTTCAACTCCCCAAATTCACCAGCCAGCCCTTCCCCTGCCTCCTGGAGAGATTTCACACGCTGGCTGCTTAAAGCTAATTCTTATTTATTTTAAGCAATTAAGTTTAAAGGAATTCAACTTCCAGAGTTCCCCAGCCAGCATGCTTTGAGATGGGTGGACTTCCAATCCCCGCATGCTGGCTAGGGAATTCTGAGCATTGAGCTCCACTCATCTTAAAAACATGCTGGTAGGGGAATTCTGGGAATGGAAGTCGATCCATCTTAAACCAAGCCAGCTAGGGAATTATAACTTAAAGTTGCCACAGTTAAGAAATACCGGGTTTAGATGGTTTTGGTTGCTAGAGGTAAAAAAGATTTGTAAAAAGAGATTAAAAAAATATGTAAAAAGATTTCCAAAAGAAAATATCCATTTAGAACAATTGAAAATATATTCCCCCTCTCTCTGGCACTTCCAGAGTTGATCTTTTGGGCTTAGGAAGAGAAGCTCTCCATTTCGGGGGGTCTCTCTCCTTGCCCCATGTCCTTTGTCCTCATTTCATGCTTCCTCCTCCTCTTCTTTTCCTCCCCCTCCAGGTGCAGGGCATGGGCCCCACTTTCAAACTGTGTCTTAATCTCCAGAACATGTCCGAGAATCGCGCGATAGCAAATCTCCTCGTTTGCTTCATTTACGACGAAAACCATTATTCTGTCGAACGTCCGTTCTTCAAGGTAACACTGCACCCTTCTCTGTTTCCCCCCCCCCCTTCATTTTCCTGGTTGGAGCCGTCCGGGAAGTTTGCAAATGGCAATCATGTGACCCCAGGATACTGCAACTGTCATGAATATACACCCTAGTTGCCAAGCACCTGAATTTTGATCACAGGACAGTAAGGAGGTTGCGACAGTCTTGAACGCAAAAGGACCAGTTGTAAGTAACTTCTTTTGAGGGCCATTGAAATTTGAGGTGAACAGATCAGACATCCAGCCCTTATCAATGGAGACCGAGTGGAGCAAGTGGACAGTTTTAAGTTTAAGTTACCCTAAAAGAGGACCTGACCTGGGGTGCTCACATTACAGCCCTGGTCAAAAGGGCCCAGCAGAGATTATACTACCTGAGACTTCTCAGAAAACAACAACTGAATGGAAAACTGCTGGTGACCTTCTCCCGCTGCACCAGAGAGAGTATCTTAACTTACTGCATCTCTGTAGGGTTTGCCAATTGCACAGGGGCAGATAGGAAAGCACTCCAGAGGGTTAAGGTCATTGCCCAGAAGATCATGGGTTGCCCTCTCTCCTCTTTGGAAGAGCTTTAGAGCTCCCGCTGCCTTAAGAAAGTTCCAAACATCCTCAAAGATCCACCTCATCCTGGGCACCCTTTTTTTGAACTATTACCATCTGGCAGCCGGTACAGAATAATAATAAAAACAAGGACAAATAGGCTGAAAAACAGCTTCTTTCCCAGGGCAGTAGCTCTTTTGAATTCTGCTGTAGAGTGCAGGGTTGGTGCGGTGTCAGGGGTTTCCGGTTCAATGTGTGAAGGGTGAAGGATGTGTGTTTGTGTTTATTTTCATGGTCATGATGTGCACTGAAGATGGTGTTAGATTTCGTTGTATGAGGTGCAATGACAATAAACTAAACTAAACTAAACTAAGTAAATGGTGGTAAGTCGAGGATTACCTGTATGTCTCAGTACAATACAGGTAGTCCTTGACTTATTAACAGTTCATTTAGTGACCATTCAAAGCTACACCATCATTGAAAAAGGGACTTATGACCATTTTTCACACTTCACGACTGTTTGCAGCATCCCTATGGTCACATGATCCAAATTCAGGTGCTTGGTAACTGGCTCATACTTACAACGGTCACAGTGTCCCTGGGTCCCGGGATCCCCTTTTGCAACCTCTTGACAAGCAAAGTCAGTGAGGAAATCCAGATGCACTTAACAAACTGTGTTACTAACTTAACAAATGTAATGATTTGCTTAACAACCGTAGCAAGAAATGTCGTAAAATGGGGCAAGCTCACTTAACAAATGCTTCACTTAGCAACAGAAATTTTGGGCTCAATTGTAAATTGAGAACTACCTGTAATTTGATTCAGGGCGCAGGATATGCTGGACTTCAAATCACCCAGGTCGACTTTAGTCTGTCTTCTGTAAGCTCCAGATCCAGGTGTTGACTATACAGGTAGTCCTCGGTGTTAACGACCGCAGTTGAGCCTGCAACTGTCATAAATACGAGCCAATGGCCAAGTGTGAGAAATGGTCATAAGTCACTTTTTTTCAGTGCTGCTGTAACTTCGAACAGTCGCTAAATGAATGTTGAGGAGTATCTGTATTTATTTCCCCTTTTTTCAATTTTCCTTTCAGGCTCCGATGTTGATCCCGGGACTGAATTATCGTTTAGCCACCTTTGTTGAGTGTCTCAGCGACCAAGCGATCTCGGATGTTATCAAGGTTGGTGACCTTAAGTTGGTTTTTCCCACTGTTCAAGCCCCCAATCCTTTAGTTCAATGCAAGGGTCTTCAAACTTGACAAGTTTAAGGCTTGTGGACTTCAACTCCTCCAGAATTCCCCCTCCTCCAGTCATGTTAGCTCAGGAATTCTGGGAGTTGAAGTCCACGAGTCTTAAACTTGCCAAGTTTGAAGACCCTTAGTTTAATGAAACTGATAGCAGTCTTCCAATACTTGAGGGGCTGCCCCAAAGAAGAATAGGTCAAGCTATTCTCCAAAGCCCCAGAAGGCAGGACGAGAAACAATGAATGGAAACTAATCAAGGAGAGAAGCAACCTAGAACTAGGGAGGAATTTCCTGACAGTGAGAACAACGAACCAGTGGAACAACTTGCCTCCAGAAATTGTGAATGCTGAAAACACTGGAGGATTTTAAGAATAGATTTGTTTGGAATGGTTGCAAAAGGTGATCACATGACCTTGGGACACACAGCAGGATCGAACTGCAGGCAGTTGGGCAGAGTTAGCCGGCAACATTGCGTTCTAACCATCGCAACACCACGCTAACCCGCCAATCACCCTTTCTCCCCCATTCCCCATTTTGCTGTTTGGAGAAATCTGGTATGTTTACCTCGGTACCCCAATTCCCACTGTGGGATCCCACCTGTCTTTCTGTCTTCCAAAACATGGCGGGGTTCCCTTCCTCCAAAGGAAGCAATTCCATACCCACCCTCCCCCCAATTTGGCCTTCAGCTGGGTCTTCTCTCTTTCCCCTGCAGGTGTTTGTGCTCAAGGAGGGCAGCAGCCAGCCGCTGCTCACAGCCCACATTAGCATGCCCGTGAGCGAAGGCTTGGCAGCGACGTGAACCACCTTCTGAGGGGAGACCCGAGCTCATCCATCTCGGCGCAGTCTTTCTTGACCGGCGCGGCGACTGGAAACTGGGGAGAGAGAGAGAGAGAGAGAGAGGAACCGCAATGCTGGAACGAATAGCTTCTTCTCAAATGTAGGAAGAAGATTCCCCGTGTGCTGCTAAGGAGCAACGAGCCACACACAGGGAGAAACCAGGTTAGAATTAGCTACCAAACGACAGTGCGAGGCTAGGAGGCCAAAACAGCTCAATAAATTATATTTATCCTGCAGCCTAAAAGAAAAGGAGCCGTCCCTGTTTTAACAGGAACAAACGGTTCTGCAAGGGGAAAAAAAAATCCCTTGAACTGTACTTTCCTGGACTTGGTTTAGGACAGGGGTGTCCAAACTTCAACCACTTTTAAGACCCATGGACTTCCAACATCCCAGAATTCCCCAGCCAGACATTCAGTGTCAGAGCTTTGGCTTGGTGCCTCGTTGATATCCCTCCATCAAACCACCGGGGAAAGGAGGTATCAGACTGTTCTGACCCAGGCTTAGCCGAACCAAGAAACAGACTCCTTATCCCGAAAAACCTCTCTTTATTTAGTCACTGTGAATTCATGGCATTCACACACAGAAAAATCCTGGCAATAATCCTTCAAAGGATTAATTGCAATTTATCAGTCCTTGGATAATTGCCAGGCCCAGAGCTTCCAGTCACAAAGCTGTAAATTAATTCCTGGCAAGGAGTCTCTGAGGCACGAACTAAGCAAATCTTCATAATAATAAGCGAACTATTGTCTCCTGCAACCACCACTCCCCTTTTGCCTCTATTTATTCCCCAAAGAGGAGCCATTCGGCGTCCACGTGTGCCCCTCCTCCTGAGTTGGCCCCTGTTCCTCAGTTGTTCTCCTCTACTGACAGCTCTGTGCATACACACATCTGGAACAGGCTCCAGCTGTTCTTCTTCCCCACTTATCTCCAACTCCAAAGGCAGCTGGGAAATGTCAGACGGTCCTGGCCCCACCTCTGCTTCCGACGCAGAGCATCCATCGGAGCCTTCCCCAGACTCCGGGACTGGCCCAAGTTCCTCCCCAACCTGCTCATTGTCCGAGCCTGTTGCCAGCTCTGCTGGCAGCTGGCAGGACACAACACAGACTTGGGGGATTCTGGGAATTTTGAAGCCCACAAGTCTTTTAAAGTGGCCGAATTTGGACGCTCTCTGGGTTTAGGTCTTGCAAACAGCTCCAGCCTTGTGCTTCTTAAAACTAGTTTTACGGTTAACGTAACGGCCACCATTTCCGTTTGTCAGAAGCCAGCTGGGAAGGTCACACATGGCGATCACATGACCCCCCAGGATGGTCATACATCCATGCCAGTTGCCAAGCCCCTGACTGTTGATCATATGACCTTGGGGATACCACAGTTGTCGTCTGCGCGAGGACTGGCCTTGAGTCACTTTTTTTCGGTGCTGTTGAAACTTAACAAACAGCCGCTAAACGAATGTATGTAAGTCGAGGATTTCCTGTATCTGGGAAGTTCCCTTCCTCCCCTTGATTTCCTGAAAGCCAGGCTCTGTATTTCTGCTCCCTTGCCAGCTGGCCCTTTCTGCCACCTGTCACTTAAAGCGTTCTCTTTTCTCCCCCTTCCTGTTTTCTACAGCTGGCTTTCTTCCTCCTCCTCCTCCTCCTCCTCCTCCTCCTCCTCTACTTCTTCCTCCTCCTCCTCCTCTCTCTTCTTCTTCTTCCTCCTCCTCCTCCTCCTCCTCCTCCTCCTCCTCCTCCTCCTCTTCCTTCTTCGTCTTCGTCTTCTTGTTCCTCCTCCTCTTCTCCTCCTCCTCCTCCTCCTCCTCCTCTTCTTCTTCTTCCTCCTCCTCCTCTTCCTCCTCCTCTTCTTCTTCTTCTTCCTCCTCCTCCTCCTCCTCCTCCTCTTCTTCTACTTCTTCTTCCTCCTCCTCCTCTTCTTCTTCTTTTTCTTCGTCTTCTTCTTCCTCCTCCTCTCTTCTTCTTCTTCTTCTTCTTCTTCTTCTTCTTCCTTCTCCTCCTCCTCCTCCTCTTCTTCTTCCTCCTCCTCCTCCTCCTCCTCCTCTTCCTCCTCCTCCTTCTTCTTCGTCTTCTTCCTCCTCCTCCTCCTCTTCTTCTTCTTCTTCCTCCTCCTCCTCCTCTTCTTCTTTTTCTTTGTCTTTTTCCTCCTCCTCCTCCTCCTCCTCTTCTTCTTCTTCTTCTTCGTCTTCTTCTTCTTCCTCCTCCTCTTCTCCTCCTCCTCCTCTTCTTCTTCCTCCTCCTCCTCCTCCTCCTCCTCCTCCTCTTCTTCTTCTTCTTCTTCTTCCTCTTCTTCTTCCTCCTCCTCCTCCTCCTCCTCCCTCCTCCTCCCTCCTCCTCCTCCTCCTCCTCCTCCTCCTAACAGCAACCTTCATCAAAAACCTGGCAGCTGTGTGGGCTAAAAAAAATTCACACCCTTTTTCACACCATGGTGTGAACTCGAAGCTGACAGTCATATTCTTCCTAGCAGTAACAGAGTGGTTTATAAGAAGAGGCCTCATTTCCCTTCTCCAAAAGCCTCTGATTTTTCTTGCACTTTCTGGGTATTTATTCAGCCTCCCTTCTCCTCCCCCTTCCCCACATTTCAACCCCTTTAAAACTGAAATGGTGTAGAGTCTCCTGCTTGGGCTTGGGGGTTGGACTGGATGACCTCCAAGGTCCCTTCCAAATCTGTTAATCCCAGTTGGGGGTCTGGGCCCCAAGAACAGCCTGAGGCTCACTGCCTTAAAAGCGTCATCATGACAACCAGCCTCCAAAAATATCCGAGAAGATCAGATGTTCTAATCTAGGTAGAATGGGCAACTCCTCCGTGCCCTTTCCCCACTAAATGGAGTTGGATTTTAAGACTTATTTTTCTTTTGAGAGGCTTGGGGGAGATTTAAGGCAGTGTTTCTCCAGTAGGGCAACATTAAAGATGGGTGGGCTTCAACTCCCAGAATTCCCCGGCAAGCGTTTGATCATCTTAGTTGCTGTTCTCTGAACTTTTTGCAGAGTCTCTCCATCTTTTTTATAGTCTGGTCACCAAAATTGGTTGCAGTATTGGAGGTGTGGCCTTAACTAAGGTTTAATAAACTGGTCATTCCTCCTGATAGGCCTGGCAGCCTCCGACCTGGGAATATTCAAGTCTCTACCATATATATTCTTGTTTTTGCCTGCCCCTCTGTTGTGTGTGTGTGTTTAGGTTTAAATATGTGTAAGTTAAAGAAACACGGGGATGCGAGGTGGCCCCATCAGATTAACCAGCCAGAGTGGAAATGAAGCGAAACTAAGAAAAAAATAAAGAAATAAAGATAACCAAAAACCCAAAGACCTTGTGACTTTGGAGGTGTGAAAAAAATACATCCACGCAGGTCTAATCGGAATAGAAAAAGGCAGGGGCAGAAAAGCCAAATTTCTTCCTTTCTTAGCCGAAAGGGGCGGGAAGAAGATGAGGAGGGGGGGAAATTTTGCTTTTTTATGGCTCATACATAACGAAAGACGGTTTTGATTCCAGAATTGGAAAATAAATATATAAATACACACAAACACACACACACACACGGCTGTTTTGATGAGAATCTCTTTTCATTCATTCCGTATGAAGATTACCAGCAATGTTCACTGTATTTTCACAATCTGCTTTCTTTATTTGGATATATAATATTCTGTCCATGCGTTTTGATTCCGTTTCCATTCAAATGTTCCTTTCCACACCCCTCCTTACCCACATATACACACACAGAGAGAGAAAATAGCCAGGTTTTTCTACACAAAGATTTTGCACCAAAACTGGGGATTCGGTCCATCATTTCTCCAAGTGCTATACTTAGCAATTCTAAAAAGTTACACTAGTCATCGGTTGCTGCTCTTAAAATTAGGAAAAATTCGAGAGACCCTGCATTTTAAAGAAACTGAATGATTCAGAGGAAAATCAAATGTGGCAGGCCACCAATACTGGAGGGCACCAGGTTGCAAAAGCTTGAAAATTAATAGGGCTGAGGGCTCCAAAGCGGTTGTCTTAAAGACAGGCAGATGCATGCACACCATCATCTAGGACAAACAGCCGGCTTCTGTCCTCCCAAATCTTTGAGGGTGGCCATTGTGGCAAACTGGGCAATCCCACAGGTGTTTGAATCCCTGTCCATCCGGAAATAGCCCTAAGAGAAAATACAAAGAGTTCAGTTCAACTGTCAGATATCCCAAAGCGATACAGCTAACCAGTCAATTATCCATCAGAATAGAGCTGGAAGGGACCTTGGAGGTCTTCTAGTCCAACTCCCTGCTCAACCAGGAGACGCTATACCATTTCAGACTCTAGTCTCTTCTTAAAAAGCTTCCAGTGATGGAACACTTCTGGTGGCAAGTCGTTCCACTGGTTAATTGTCTTCATTGTTTGGTTTCTACTGCATTTATGTCAATTTATGCCAGTGATGGGGACTGATGCGTTCCCTGCCCCTGAACTGGGTTTTGGTTTCCCCAAACTCACTTCCCCAAGTGATCCAAGTCGAGGCCAGTTTTTCTCAAGTTTAGCCATTTTCAGATGTGTGGACTTCAGCTCCCAGAATTCCCCAGGCAACTTTCCTGCCTAAGGCGGGACTAGAACTCCCCGTCTCCTGGTGATTGGCCCAAAATCACCCAGTTGGCTTTCCTGCCTAAGGCGGGACTAGAACTCCCCGTCTCCTGGTGATTGGCCCAAAGTCACCCAGTTGGCTTTCCTGCCTAAGGCGGGACTAGAACTCCCCATCCCCTGGTGATTGGTCCAAAATCACCCAGCCGGCTTTCCTGCCTGAGACAATACTAGAACTCACCATCTCCTGGTTTCTGGCCTGCTATACCTTTACCTTAAGAGACTGGACTGCCATTTGTCAGAAGTGGTGTAGGGTCTGCTGCTTGGGCTGCTTGGGCGGTGGGGTTGGACTAGATGACCTGCAAGGTCCCTTCTAACTCTGTTAATCTAATCTAATCTAACCACTAGACCAGGGGTGTCCAACCTTGGCAACTTTAAGACTTGTGGACTTCAACTCCCAGAATTCCTCAGCCAGCTGAGGAATTCTGGGAGTTGAAGTCCACAAGTCTTAAAGTTGCCAAGGTTGACACCCTGCACTAGACAAAGAGGCACTTCCAATTCCATTCTCTTTTTCCCACCAATCAGTGAAAACTCAACCCACCTCTTCTCCCCAGTGTTTTCCCCACGAGTTCTGGATAATCCAGTATGATCCACTCCAGGTACCGCGTCGGATTTTACCTGCAACCCAAAAAGCACACCTGTAAACCGTAACAACCTGGTCATGGGTGCTCATTCCCTCCTAACCCCTCCCAAGAAAGCTATCGTGTTTTTGAAGGTCCATCTTTGCTAAATTGGACTAAAACATGAGCCTCTCAGCAACTTTGTTAGCTGCTCCCCAAATCCTAAGAGAACCTGAATTTGGAACTTGAATTTAGGTAGCCGCAAAACTTCAGCCTAATTTGGCACGTTAAAACTCTCACCTTGTTCTAGGTTTGCACCGGACTTTGGATCCCGGTTAACGGGTTCACTCTCGTTAATAAAACTTTGTTTCAGGCAACAGAACCTCGTTCGCTTATTGCATGCCATCATCAACTAAGCAATTGTAGGCAGTCCCGGGTTTATGACCATTCTTGGAAGCAGAATTTCGGTTGCGAAGCAAATGTCTATGGAGATTCCTCGTCATCCAGGCCCTGGTTGTCTCAAAGGTGCTTTTTTCCCCCCCAGAGGCAACCGGATTTTCTGGATTTTCTTTGAAGACGTTTCGCTTCTCATCCAAGAAGCTTCTTCGTCTCCGAAGAGTTCAAGAAGCTTCTTGGATGGGAAGCGAAACGTCTTCAGAGAAAAACCAAGAAGTCCAGTTGCCTCTTGAAGGAAAAGATAAAAGCACCTTTGGGTGTTGCTAAGCAAAGTGATTTTTAAGCAAATCTAGCTTTTCTCATGAATTTTGCTTATGAGGCCGGCTGGGCAACTCACAATTGGCGATCGCCTGACCCTGGGACTCCGCAGCTTCTGTAAATCCACGCCAGTTGAATTTTGATCACATGAACTGGGGGGGGCGTGCTGCAATGGTCATAAGTATGAGGACCAGCCTTGCCACTTTTTTCTGTGCCAGTCTGACTTTGAATGGTCCGTAAACAAACAGTTGTAAGCCAAGGACTTACTTCTGAGATTCACTGAGTAAGCTAAACATTCTCTCTCTCTCTTTTTTCCCCTCTGTCTTTCTCTTTCTTCTCTGTCTTGGTTTCTCTCTCTCTCTCTCTTCTCTGTCTCTTTCTTTCTCTCTGTCTCTCTATCTCCGTGTCTCTCTCTCTTCTCTGTCTCTTTCTCTCTCTCTCTCTTCTCTGTCTCTGTCTCTCTTTGTCTCTTTCTCTCTGCCTCTGCTTCTCTCTTTCTTCTCTTTCTCTCTGTCTCTGTCTCTCTCTTCTCTCTGTCTCTCTCTCTCTCCGTGTCTCTCTTTCTTCTCTGTCTCTTTCTCTCTCTCTTTCTTCTCTGTGCCTGTCTCTCTTTGTCTCTGTCTCTCTGCCTCTGCTTCTCTCTTCTCTTTCTCTCTGTCTCTGTGTCTCTCTCTTTCTCTCTGTCTCTCTCTCTCTCTTGCACATACTGATGTTCCTCAATTTACGACTGTAATGGACCCCAAAATTACGATTGTTGATGCAGCTGTTAAGCAGGTCCACTACATGACCGCATATTGATTTTAGAATTGTTTTAGTGGAAATCATTAGACAACTGTGGTCATTAAGCGAACACTGTGTTGTTAAACAAATCCATTTTATTCGATGGCAAAACCTGTTGAAAATTCAGTGATTTTGAAGATGGGATTCTGCAAATCGCCATAAATGCAATCCAGTCGCCAAGCTCCCACAGTGAGATCCTGTGACTATTGGGGGGAGGGGGGCATCAGAACTTTGACATCGCATCAGGAGTACCTTCTGGTGGCCCTGACATAACTTCAGACAGTCGCTAAGCGACCGGTCATTGAACGAGGACTACCTGTATGGACTAAATCGGATTAAGATTCTAAGGTTAGGATGTTGGGTGATTGCAACCCTTCACAAACAACCCAACTGCCTTCAAATTGGTGTGATGACCCATCTCAAAACTGGCGGGATACTGAATGGGAGAATCAAGCCAGGATCCATGAACCCCAACAAGCAAGGAAACACAGCTTACCTTCACCGAAGCCAACAATTAGGACCGCGTGGTCAAGCCAGTTAGGGTCACAGCTCACTTTGGACCTCTGAATGATGCCCTTTCGGTAATGCTGCCCCACGGAGAGAATCCAAACAGACCACAATTAGCCATAGATGGATGGTCATTAAATCTCGGTTACCCCTCTAGGTCTCTTTGTTTCTCTAAGTCTTCCGGAATTAGTTCCAGTGGCCAAATTCACACGTTTCATCTGTATTTTGACCATTTTTTTTCTTCTTTTCCTGCAATTGAGCCACAAACTAACCCCGTGGCCTAGGTTTCTGCAATACAGGTAGTCCTCTACTTACGACCACAATGGAGCCCCAGATTTCCGGCGCTAAGCAAAACAGCGGTTAAGTGAATTTTACCCCATTTTTACAACCTTTCTCCCCACAGATCCCTGCAATTGTTAAGTTAGTCACACGGTTGTTAAGCGGATCCATCGTAAACATGAGTCCGTTGCCAAGGATCCGAATTCTAATCATGGGGAAGCTGGAAATGTCATAAATGTGAAAAGCGGTCGTAAATCCTTTTTTTTTTCAGTGATGTAACTTGGATCACTAAATGAGCTGTTGTAACTGGAGGACTACCCGTATACAGGAGCTGGTCTGAGTTCAAATTAACTCAAGTTAGGGAAAATTCAGCCACAAAAGAACCTCGGCAGCGAATCGGGAAGGATGTCAGTTAATGAAAAAGTTCCTTTTTTCCCCCCGAATTTTACCCCCGTTCTCACCTGCATGTTTTTTTGGTTTATCAAAGCTGTCACGGGACCCTGGGTGGCCACCACATTAGCAATATCTGGGAGAAAAAAACATCACAAATTAACATTTGGAAGTTTGGATAAGCAACAACCTAGAACAGCAAAATCAGGATTTTGGAGCGAAATTCATTTCCCCTCCCAAGTACAGGTTGTCCTGGACTTACAACGGCCCGTTTAGTGACCAAAAAAGGGACTTGTGGCCGTTTTTCACACTTAACGACCGTTGCAACATCCCCATGGTCAGGTGATCAAAATTCGCTTGGCAACGGGCTCATATTTATGACGGTTGCGGTGTCCCAGAGGGCATCATGGGATCAACTCCCATCAAGTCCCAGGGGGAAGCGTGATAGCAACTGCAGTGATTCACTTTAACAGCTGAGGAAGGAAAGGTCGTAAAACAGGGCAAGCCCCACTTTTAACAAAGGTCTCAATTAGCAATGTAAATTTTGGGCTCATTTGTGGTCATAAGTCCAGGTAGTCCTCGACTTACAACCATTGTCATTGCCAAGCCAGGCAGGACGTGACATGAGTCACACCACCACCTTTTTTACCTCTTTGCCAAAGCGGTGAAGCAAATCAGCCTGGTTGTTAAGTGAACCACCCAGTTGTTAAGCGAGTCAGGCTTCCCCCATTAACTTGGCATGTCAAGACGCCCGCTGGGAAGATCCCCAAAAGGGGATCACACGATCCCAGGACGTTGCAACGGTTTGTAAATAAATGCCGGTTGAATTTTGATCACGTTACGGTGGGAATCCTACAACTGTTGTAAATGTGAGGATTGTTTGCAAGCCACTGTTTTCAGTGCCGTTGTAACTTTCAGTGGTCACTAAATGAATGGTTGTAAGACAATTACCATCCTCGTTTAACGGCCCTATAATCCCCTTGAGGGGTGGAGTCCAAACAACTGAAAGGAGCTAACAAGAGTATTTGAATGGCCGGATGCCCTTCCTGTCGCCAGTGTGGAGTTTTGTTCAGCAGAAATATTTTCAGCGTGCCCAGAGAGAGAGAAATATCTACCTCTACCTAGGATTGAACTCGCAGCCTCCTGATTGTGAGACGAGAGATCCAGCTCTAGGCCACCGCACCACAATGGTTGTAACACAATGACTTACCTGTATTAAGCCACAATGTTGTTTGGGGTTTTTTTGGGGGGGGACATATATAACTGCACCTCTTGCATTTAAATGGGTTGAACATGTAAAAAGAGACTGTCTACTTCCAAATAATGTTTTTATTCTTGCTCCAATTTTTCCAAATGCAAAAAGACACAACCCTACATTAAAAAAAAAAAAAAAAGAATCTTGAGTCAACCTGCTAATTTTTTTCAGGTGCCTCAAGAGGCTTATAATTCAGACGTCTCAGTCCAGCCCTTATCCAAAGACTTACATTTCTCATCCCTTGGAAGTATGCTGTAACCATCAATCTTGGTTAGTTTTCGCTTCTTGAATTTCTGGCAGCGGTGGTTTTCCCCAATGTAAGGGTAAAGTGTGCTTGGTGACAATCCACCTGGAAAAGAAACCGAGGATGGTTCACGAAAGGGGGTGGAGGAGAAAGACTTTTTAAAAAGTTTTATTACCGTTTTCATTTTGGATTTTTCCTAACGTCGGCAGTTAAGTAACTGCCTTGAAACTGTTTTAATGACCAGGCAGATAATTCGCTAACCACCTGCTGCACAAAATCCAGCCTTCAGCCTACAAGCAAGCCGAGTTGATCATCAAATAACAAAATATGAGAAGAGCTGCAGGAATTGGGTGTGTCTATTTTAATGAAAAGAAGGACAAGAGGTGACTTGGTAGCAGAAGTTCAATATTTGAGGGGATACCCCAAAGAAGAAGGGGGTCAATCTATTCTCCAAAGCACCAGAAGGCAAGGCAAGAAGCAACGGATGGAAACGAATCAAGGAGAGAAGCAACCTCGAATTATGGAGAAACTTCCTGACAGGAAGAACTATTAATCGGTGGAACAACTTTCCTCCAGAAGTTGGAGATATAATTGGAGGTTTTTAAGAAGAGGTTGGACAGCCATTTGCCTGAAATGGTATAGGGTTTACTGCTTGAGCTGAAGGTTGGACTAGAAGACCTCCAAGGTCCCTTCCAACTCTGTCATTCTGTAATTCCAAAGCAACTAAGGACAGGCCAAGAAGCAATGGATGGAAATGAATCAAATAGAGAAGCAACTTAGAACTAAGGAGAAATTTCTTGACAGAGAGAACAATTAATCGATGGAACAACTTGCCTCCAGAAGTTGGGCTCCATCACTGGAGGCTTTTAAGAAGAAATTAGACACCCATTCGTCTGAAATGGTATACGGTCTCCTGCTCGAGCAGGGGGTTGGTCTAGATGACCTCCGAGATCTCATCCAACTCTGTTATTCTCTTATCTCTGCCTCTCGGTTCACAACTCACTCACCTGCTCGCTCAGAGCCCACCTTGATGGGTTGTTGTGAGGCTCCAGCATGGGTTGAGCCATCACAGCCCGGGCTCCAGCGAGGGAGAAAAGAGTTGTGTGAACTCACTTAAAAGCTACCACAAAAGAATGCAACAAACTGGGATGTCCACATACTGTTGTTGACGACGTACTGAAACGCGTCCCAGACATAGCCCCCTAGGCAGCCTCCTCGGGAATGGTATGTGCAGTCGGTGACTTCTAGAATGAAAGAGAGAGAGAGAGAAAGATTATTTCGAAGAAGATTGTCGGACAGCGATGGAAGATGCTTGCCTTCCTCCAGTTCCCAAATCAGTCAGCCCTCTCTGCCACCCAACCTGTCCCCACTTCCCAATCTGAGTTTGCAGAAGACCATTGAGGGAACTACCCAATATTCCTCAATCTTGGCAAAGTTAATATGCATGGAGTTCAGCTCCCAGAATCCCCCAGCCAGCCTGCTTTAAGATGCATGGACTTCAACTCCCAGAATCCCCCAGCCAGCCTGCTTTAAGATGCATGGACTTCAACTCCCAGAGTCCCCCAGCTGGCAGGCTTTAAGGGGTGGACATCATATCCCAGAATTCCCCAGACAGCCTGCTTTAAGATGCATGGATTTCAACTCCTAAAATTCCCCAGCCAGCATGATTTGAGATGCATGGACTTCAATTCCAAGAATTCCTCAGCCGGAAGGCTTTAAGATGGGTTGGACTTCCAACTCCCTTAATTCTCCAACTGGCATGCTTTAAGGGGCGGACATCATGTCCCAGAATTCCCCAATCAGTCTGCTTTAAGAGGGATGGTCTTCAACTCCCAAAATTCCCTGGCCAGCAAGGAATTCTGGGAGTTGAAGTCCACCCATCTTAAAATTGCTGGGATTGAGAACCCACTTGAATGAACCTTCCTTTGTCACCTACCTTCCCGTCATCGGACATACCTTGCACGGAGAGGCTGCAGTTAACATTTCGGTGAATCTTCCACAACGCCTCTATGTTGGAGACGGCCGCAAAGGCCCAACAGGATGCGCACTCTCCCTAGGGAAGAGATCGGAAACATTAAACTAGGATCTGGCCCATGTCCTCCCATTTCTAACCACAGCTCTGGTATCCTAGGGCTGTTAACGGTGCAGGAAAATTCACCCTGCAGCATCAGTTGCATATAGCAGGTGTTGCAAATTTCACAGAAGAAAGGAAAAGCCATTCTCTATAGTTGCCGAGAGAATTGCATGAACTAGTCCGGGACACCACTAGCCTTCATCCTGGCCCTAGTCCAGCATTCTTTTAAGGTGGGTGGACTTCAACTCCCAGAATTCCCCAGTCAGCATTCTTTTAAGAGATCAGCTTGCTGGGAAATTCTGGGAGTTGATCTGGGGGATTCTGGGGATCGAAGTCCACCCCACTTAAACTGTCTAAAGTTGCAAAAATAACTACTCCAAGGACTTCGATTTAGTGGTTCAGGACAATGTCACTCAACAAGGCAGGACAAATCCATCTTTCCCCCTTCAACATCATCAAGGCTGGAAGATCTCCCTAAAATTTATGCTCTGCGTAAGTCACATCTATCACCACCAAAAGTCCCTGCTGGTTGAGAAGACGGAAATCGGCGTCCGATGTGACATGAGTTTGCGGAAGATAAGTTGGCAGCTCTCTCTGTCCACGCTCACCTGGTCCTTCACTGGAGACAAGCCCTTTTTTCTCCAGTCGCAGAATCGGGGTGCCCCCGTGAAGCTACGGGGCGGCTCCATCGGCCCAAACGGCACAGCCTTTGAAACCGGGTTTCCAAACTTCTTCGCAAACTCACTTTCTGCGTAGGGAAGAAAAGACATTCTGTATTATCCTCCTGTGGCTTGGGCTTATGACTCCAGTCTTCTCTAACCAGCCTGTGTCGTGAGGGCGGGGGATGAGGGGTATTGTAGTGGAGGAAGCATCCGGGAGGAGGTTGCAGAGTTTGGGCAACCTGGTTAATTTACTAACTTTCACTTTGCCAAAAGCGCTGAAGCTTAAAAAGGAGCCTAAGCATGAAAACTAAGATCGTGAGCCCTCTCCATTCCTGGCCAATAGATGGGGAAGAAATGGAGGTAGTGGCAGATTTTATTTTCCTGGGCTCCACTGCAGGCAAGAACTCAAAAGACGCTTGCTCCTAGGGGCGGAAAGCTATGGCAAATCCAGACAGCCTCCTCAAAAGCAGAGACAAATCCCCCTGCCAACAAAGGGGCGTAGAATCAAGGCTGTGGTTCCCCCAGTGGCAATGTATGGCTGGGAAAGTTGGACCATAAGGAAGGCTGAGCGCCAGAGAATGGAGGCCTTTGAACTCTGGGGCTGGAGGAGACTCCAGCGAGTCCCTTGGACTGCAAGGCCATCCAACCGGTCAGTCCTAGAGGAGATCCACCCTGACTGCTCTTTAGAAGGACGGATCCTGGAGAGGAAACTCAAAGACTTTGGCCAACTCATGAGAAGGAAGGACTCGCTGGAGAAGAGCCGAATGCTGGGAACGATGGAGGGCAAAAGAAGAAGAAGAAGAAGGGGACGACAGAGGAGGAGGTGGCTGGAGGGAGTCCCTGAAGCAGTCGGCGTGAGCTTCAATGGACTCTGGGGGATGGTAGAGGATAGGAAGGCCTGGAGGAACGTTGTCCATGGGGTCGCGATGCAGTGGACACAACTTCGCAGCTAACAACAACAAGAAGTGTGAAAAATGGTCATAAGTCACTTTTTTTCCAATTCTGATTTAAGTTTGAACGGTCCCTAAATGCACTGATGTAAGACAAGGACTACCTGTTGATGCTGAAGACTTTCCCAGTTGGCCATCTGCCTAGCTGCCCTTCAGCAATTCACACCGGCCAAACATTTATTAAACAGACCAAGGAGAGGTGACCCACCGCAGGCGTGGGGTGGGAAAACCTGCCTTCTTTTTTATTAAGTTTTCTATTTTTACTCTTCCCCAAGAGGGAGACGTCCGTGTGGAATTTTCAGCCTCGGCTGCCAAAATAATTTGGCCGGCCTTGGGTGTTGTGTACCTACACACACACACACACACACACACAAAAGGAGTAGGAAGAAAGATGGGAGGGGCGGGGAAAGCCAATTCTTTTGATCCTGCGCGATAGCCTTGCGAGACTCGGGCAAAATTCCCCAGGAATTCAACTTTCTTGGACCGTTGGCTTGGTATTCCACCGAGTGCCAGCCAAATTGTCCCCCCTTCCAAGCTCATCCCTTCAACCGGGGTGAATAAAACACACTGCTTAAACACACAACGCTTGCAGTGCCCAAACAAAAGGACCATTGTGTGACCTGGCCGTCCCAAGCTGTTTCCTGCGAGCCACTGAGATAAGGGCAGCTTCCTACAACACGCTTCACTGTTTCAGTTTAACAAAATTACAGAGTTGGAAGTGGACCTTAGAGGTCTTCTAGTCCAACCCCCTAATCAGGCAGGAAACCCTATGTCATTTCAGGCAGCTGACTGTCCGGTCTTTTCTTATAAACTTCCAGTGGTGAAGCACCTACAAGCCATTCCACGGGTTAATTGTTCTCACTGTCAGGAAAGGTCTCCCTTAGTTCTAAGTTGCTTCTTTGCTTTGTTTAGTTTATTGTCTCGACTTCTGGTGCTTTGCAAAACAGAAAACTGGACAAGAAGCCCAGCTGCTTTTTGAAAAAATAAAGAGAGAGATTTAGCCATTGTGTCGATGCAACACGGCTGAAACTCCGTTGGTTAGATCTGCAACGGAGGTTGGATTCTGTGGTGGGCTCGTCTCTAAAACATCCTGCTTACCACAGTTGACACGGAGGCTCGCCCCCTTCTGCAGGACGGGAACGCTCAGCTCACCACCAGCCCACCACAAAGACAACTCGGGGTCTTTGTTTGCACAGGCGGTTCAACAGCAACACTTTCCAATGTGGAAACCAGGGCTGCGCGGTTTATTCAACTCATTTCACTTTATTGGGCCGCTGGCTGCTTTGGGAATGTCCCCTCCCTTCTGCCTCTTGGGCACCGCCTCCCCATCATAGAATCCTAGACCTGGAACGGACCTTGGTTTGGACTAGAACAGTGGTCGCCAACCAGTGGGCCCGGGACCATTGGTGGTCCGTGAGAAAATGTTGGTGGTCTGCAGAGAGAAAGCACCCCCCGAAAGCAATTAATCCAGACTGCACAGGAACACAAGGCTGCGCTGCCCACATGGCCCGCGGGAACACAAGGCTTGCGTCACTTGCATTGTGAACAACACGAGGTAGTGAGGGGAGGGGGGAAAGGACGGAGGGGGGAATTTGCCCCACTCGCCTGGCCTGGCCACTGGGCTGCTTCTTTCCACTTCTTTCTTCTTCTGCATGCAAGGAAAGCAGCAGAAGTCTTTCTTTCCCCCCCCCAAACTCTGCCAGAAATGAGTCTTTGGGACCCTACAAGGCCTCCTGCACCAAGAGGCTGCACCGGCAAAGACTCATTTCTGTTGGAGTTTGGGGGAGAGAAAGAAAGACTTCTGCTGCTTCTGCTGTTTTCCTTGCATGAAGCCAAAAGTCTCTCTCTTTCTCTACCCCTGAGAACGGAGCTGGAGATGGTATCCTGTTCCCAAATAAAAAACGATCGATCAGTAGGAAATCGGGGTGGGGAATTTTCCTCCAGACTTTTTTGGGGATTTCCCAGGGTCTCTGGTCCGCAGGATTTAAAATTATGGGTTTGGTGGTCCCTGAGGTCCAAAAGGTTGCCGACCCCTGGACTAGATGACCTACAAGGTCCCTTCCAACTCTGTTTATTGCGTGACAGGTTGTCCCTGACTCAACAACCATGATGATGCCCCAAATTTTCATTGATAAGCGAAGCATTTCTTAAGCTACTTTTGCCCCATTTTACAACCTTTCTCGTCGCCGTCGTTCAGCGTATCCCTGCAGCGGTTAACTTGGCCACCTGGTTGTTAAGCGAATCCGGCTTCCCCATTGACTTGGCTTGTCAGAAGTTCGTGACCTCGGGACACTGTCATAACTATGCGTCAGTGGCCAAGGGTCTGAATTTTGATCACGTCACCGTGGGGATGCCACAACAGTCGTAAGAGTGGAAAATGGACGTAAGTCACTTTTTCCAGTACTGTTGTAACTTTGAACAGTCACAAAATAGATACAGTGTTAGAAGGGACCTTGTAGGTCATCTAATCCAACCCCCCCACGCCCCCCACGCCCAAGCAGGAGAAACTACACCACTTCTGACAGGTTGTAATTCAATCTCTTCGTGAAAGACTGTAGACTAGGTGAAACCAGGTTTAATAGCGGTAACTATGAGAGGGATCTTGGAGTCTTAGTGGACAACCAGCTAAATATGAGCCAACAGTGTGCAGCAGCAGCCAAAAGAGCTAATGCAATCCTAAATTGTATTAACAGAGGGATACAATCAAGATCAAGGGAGGTACTAATACCACTCTATAAAGCCTTAGTAAGACCACACCTAGAGTACTGCATCCAGTTTTGGTCACCACACTATAAAAAAGATGTTGAGGCTCTAGAAAAAGTACAGAGAAGAGCAACCAGGATGATGAGGGGACTGGAGACTGAAACATATGAAGAACGATTGCAGGAACTGGGCCTGGCTAGTCTAGTGAAGAGAAGGACCAGGGGAGACATAACAGTATCTTCCAATATTTGAGAGGCTGCCCCAGAGAGGAGCAAGGGGTCAAGCTATTTTTTAAAGCACCCAAAGGCCAAACAAGGAATAATGGATGGAAACTGAAGAAGGAGAAATTCAACCTGGAAATAAGGAGAAACTTTCTGACAGTGAGAACAATCAACTCATGGAACAGAAGTTGCCGTTGGAAGTTGTGGGAGTTCCATCCCTGGAGGCTTTCAATGAGAGATTGGACTCCCATCTGTCAGAAATGGTATAGGGTTTCCCGCTTGGGCAGGGGGTTGGAATAGATGACCTACAAGGTCCCTTCCAACTCTATAAATCTATAATATCTAAGCAATCAACCCATGGAACAGAAGTTGCCTTCAGAAATTGTGGGAGCTTCATCCCTGGAGGCTTTCAAGAAGAGATTGGACTGCCATTTGTCAGAAATGGTATTGGGTCTCAGCACTTGGGCAGAGGGTTGGACTAGATGACCTATAAGGTCCCTTCCAACTCTGGTTATCTGTTATCTGAAAGCTTCCAGTCATGAAGCTCCCACAACTTCTGAAGGCAACTTCTGTTCCACTGGATGTTTGCAAAATGAACGGCTGTAGGTCGTATTCTGCATTCTGTTATTCAGCATCCTTGAATAATCGCCCGCATTGATCAAACATTTCATTTCCCTTCCATCTTACCTGTCAAGTCACTGAAAGGGGTAATCCCATATTGTGCAGTCCCCAGTTCAGTGTCCTGCAAGACCTGGCTCGTTTCCATGTTCTCTGCGAAGACCTTGAAGCGGTAAATCATCTCTAGGATGAAGAAATCAAAGGGACAGGAAACAGAAAGCCCCATTTAAGTTACAAACGTGGAACGCTTAGCTGATGTTAGACCCTGCTTTGTCTGCTTCTCCCCTTCCTGGGTAGCTGTG
This sequence comes from Notechis scutatus, assembly GCF_049901735.1. NCBI lineage: Eukaryota > Metazoa > Chordata > Lepidosauria > Squamata > Elapidae > Notechis > Notechis scutatus. The sequence goes on along the minus strand of NC_142022.1, from coordinate 5,028,073 downwards.
GTTTTAATATTTTTAGATTGGGAAGTCAGGTAACCATTCTAGAAGGAGAGAATTGCAAAGTCTTGTAGCCAAATCCTTTTCGTGTCCCTGTTGTTTTAACACCTCAGGAGTCAAAATAATTTTATTTTAGCTCATGGAGTGCACTGAAATGCTTCTACATTTGCAGCTGGACAGATGAAAATTAACACAGCCAAAATTTAATACTTTTGGAAGGGTGTTTTTCAACCCTGGCAACTTGAAGATGTGTGGTGTGGACTTTGACTCCCACAATTCCCCACCTGGCCTGCTTTAAGATGGGTGGACATCAATCCCAGAATTCCCCAGCCAGCAGTTTGGCTGGGGAATTCTGGGAGTTGAAGTCTGAATCTTCCAGCTTCCAAGATTGAGAAACATACTGCTCTAGAGAGCATCCACTTGGTGGTCTCAGATCTGCTTCTCTTCTTATTCAAGTTGCATTCACACATACTAAAAACATGGCTAGGTTCAACCTCTTCTGCGATTTTTCAGAATCCCATTTATTGGGCTAAGGTTTAACATGCAGGGTGCAGAGGGAGAAGCACAAAATTCATATATATTGCTTACCTTCTTGGCTGTTGTAGGTTTTGCCAAACTTCGCCATAAAATCCTGGAACTTCCCAGCCAGTTCCATCTGGAACAAACAACAGCACGTTAAAAAGTTAACCCACTTCAGAATAAAAACATTGCAAAGACAAATTTCCACTTGCAGCCCAATTTTTGTTTTCTACCAACACAATGCTGTCCGTAGCTGTTCCGTCCATGTTATCCTTGTTAACTCTCTTTTATATATTTAGGAAAATTTTAAAAAAGGAAAGATCAGTTGAATGCAATTCCTGAAGCATTTCTTTCCTTGGCCAAAGAAGTTTCTATTTTTCTACTTTATTTTCAGGCTGCTTGAGAATTTATTTATTTTTTTAGATTTTTCTCAAAGAGGTTTTCTGAAGCTGGTGGCAAACTTACAGTAGCTTTCCCCGTTATTCTATCAACTTTGTAGCAGTCTGCATTTTCCAGTCTGCAAAAATATATAATTTCTCTCCCCCAATAATATGGAGAATAATAATTTCTCTCCCCAGAATAATATGGAGAATCACCGGAAAGCTGGGGAGAAAATTAAAGACTTTGATCGATAATTTATCAAGCACCTCTATGGGTCCAAGACAGATGTAGAACTGGAACCAAGAAGAAATTTCCTGACAATGAGAACAATTAATGAGGACCCAGATTGTTGGGGGCAATAGGCTGACTCTGTAAAACCGCTTAGAGAGAGCACTATAAAGCGGTATATAAGTCTTAAGTGCTATTGCTAGGTGCTAGTCAGTAGAACCACTTGCCTCCACAAGTTGTGGGTGCCATATCAGTGGAGGTTTCTAGCAAAAGATTGGACAGCCATTTGTCTGAAATGGGATGGGGTCTCCTGCTTGAGCAGGGGGTTGGACTAGAAGACCTCTAAGGTCCCTTCCAACTCTTTTGTTCTTCTGTTTTTCTGTTAGGGGCTGGAGGCTAAACCACACAACGAATGGTTAAGAGCACTAGGTATGTCTAGTGAAAAGAAGGACTGGGGGTGACATGATAGCAATATTCCAGTATTTGAGGGGCTGCCCCAAAGAAGAGGAGGGTCAAGCTATTCTCCAAAACACCTGAGGGCGGGACGAGAAGCAACGGATGGAAAGTCAGTAAGGAGAGAACCAACCTAGAACTAAGAAGGAATTTCCTGGCATTGAGAAAAATTAAGGCGTGGAACAGCTTGCTCCATCACTGGAGGCTTTCAAGAAGAGATTGGACAACCATTTGTCTGAAATTATGTAGGTTCTCCTGCTTTGAGCAGGGGGTTGGACTAGATGACCTACAAGGTCCCTTCCAATTCTTCCGTTGTTCTGTTATTTTCTGCACAGCAAATGATTAAGCTGTTATCTAAAGGCAAGTTGCAACAATGATCAGAGATGGGGGAGGGGGGGAAGGAATTTATAGCCATTTTCCTCCCTTTTTTCGACAGCCCCATTCCCTTCCCCTGTGTGGGGGGGTCTCCTCACCGTGCCCAGATCTGAAGGAAGGGTAAAGTTGGCCCGAAGAGCAGGCATCCATGCCGCCCATAGCGTCAAGCCAGCGGCGAGTTTGGCCAGCCCCATCGCTGGTGCGTCTTGTCGCATCTGGGGTTTGTGGTGAAAGTATCGACAAGGGATGGAAAGAGAGATGAAGACCTGGGGGAGGGCATGGAGGGGGAAACCACAGCGACAGGAAAGCGAGGTGTGAATTTGAGCCCTCCCTGTCAAAAGCATGCAGACTGTTTTTCTCTCTTTAAAAAAAAAAAAAACCAACAACTTGGAACTTTTGCAGTCATGGCTAAATAAATCGATCGGAACATGAACAACAAAATATTTATCGTTACAGATTCTCAGTCATCCAGGTAGCGTTGTCGTTGCAACTGGACTCATTTTTTTATGATTTAGTTTGAGGCGTTTGGCTGCTCTTCCGTAGAACATAGAATAGCAGAGTTGGAAGGGACCTCGGAGGTCATCTAGTCCAGTGGTCACCAACCAGGGGGCCGGGGACCACTGGTGGTCTGTGAGAAAATTTTGGTGGTCTGCAGAGAAATATCACCTCCAAAGCAATTAATGCAGGCTGCGCGAGAACACAAGGCTTGCGACGCTTGCATTGCGAACAACACGAGGTAGTGAGGGGAGGGGGGAAAGGGCGGAGGGGGGGTTGAACTTGCCCCACTCGCCTGGCCTGGCCACTGGGCTGCTTCTTTCCACTTCTTTCTTCTTCTGCTTTTGGCTGCATGCAAGGAAAGCAGCAAAAGTCTTTCTTTCTCTCCCCCAAACTCCGCCAGAAATGAGACTTTGGGACCCTGCAAGGCCTCCTGCTCCAAGAGGCTGCGCCGGCAAAGACTCATTTCTGTTGGAGTTTGGGGGAGAGAAAGAAAGACTTTGGCTGCTTCTGCTGTTTTCCTTGCATGAAGCCAAAAGTCTCTCTCTCTCTCCCCCCCTGAGAACGGAGCTGGAGACGGTATCCTGCAATCCCAAATAAAGAACGACCGATCAGTAGGAAAACGGGGTGGGGGATTTTCCTGCAGACTTTTTGGGGGGATTTTCCCAGGGTCTCTGGTCCGCGGGATTATGAGTTTGGTGGTCCCTGAGGTCCAAAAGGTTGTCGACCCCTGTTCTAATCCAATCTCTGCTTGAGCAGCAGACCCTATATCATTTCCCTGGACAACAAATGGTTGGCCCATCGCTTTTTGAAAGCTTAACTACTTTTGGAGGAAGCTGTTCCAGTGGAGAATTTATCCTTCGTTCCAGGTTGCTTCTCTCCTTGGTAAGTTTCCATCCGTTGCTTCTTGTCCTGCCTTCAGGGGCTTTGGAGAATAGCTTGACACCCCCCACTTCTTCGGGGAAGCCCCTCAAATATTGGGAGGCTCCTATCGTGTCTCCTCTTCATTAGACTAGACCCGCCCAATTCTAGCAACCGTTGTTTGTATGTTTTAGCTTCCATCCCCGGAGGTTTTTTTAAAAAAAATCGCCTGAACATCCATTTGACCAGGATGGTAAACAGGGCAAGGGATGGCAGAGGTGTGTGTGTGTGTGTGTGAGTTGGACTAGAAGACCTCCAAGGTTCCCTTCCATCCCTAGGGTTCTGTACTCCCTGTTCTCAAACACAAGCACAAACAATTCGCCTTGGCTGCAACGGGCTGCACATTCCTACCTGGGCGAGGTACCCAAAAGATCAAAAGGGCCAGAGAACGGCCCCACCAACGCTCCGGCCTGAATCGGGGCTGGGCTTTTTTTGTGGTTTGTTTTAATCTTCAAAGGGGGATGCCCCCCATCCCTGGGCCCGCTAGCTCACCGATGCGCCCCTCCGCCTGGAAAAGCCTTTTGATGTGAAGACCTTGGGTGCAGGTGTTGGAAGGCGCTGTTTGTGAACCGCTAATCTCCTCGCCGCCGGCAGTGAGTGGCCCCACGGCTGCCTGGCCTTTTTCCACCCTCCCTCCCCATAGGAACATTCCTCCCCACGGACCTGGGGTGGGGTGGGGGGCTATTTATAGCGGATGGACAAGGGGTCTCTATTAGAGGAGGAAGGTCAGGCCAGAGGGGGGCAAGGGAGGAGGAGGAGGAGGAGGAGGGGGACCTGCAGGATTTCTTCTCCAGGGTTTACTCCCTGAATTTCAGAAAGGAAGGGCACAAGAACAGAGTTGGAAGGGACCTTGGAGGTCTTCTAGTCCAGCCTCCTGCTCAAGCAGGAAAGCCTGTTCCATTTCAAACACATTTTCCTTTCTTCTCCATCCCTTCCTCAATCCCTCTTTTATTTCTTTCCCTTCCTCCCTCCCTTCCTCAATCCTTCCTTTTTTTTCTTTCCTTCTTCCCTCCCTCCTTCCCTTATGTCCTTCCCTGCTTCCCTCCCTCCCTCCCTTCCTCAATCCTTCCTTTTTTTCTTTCCTTCTTCCCTCCCCTCCTTCCCTTTTTCCCTTCCCTTCCTCCCTCAATCCTTCCTTTTCTTCTTTCCTCCTCCCTTCATTCTCTGTCATTCTCTATACATTCCCCCATGTGCTGATGCTTCCTTCAGGGCAAAGTCTGTGGAGATTCTCAGTCTCCCAGGTCCTGGTTGTCCTAAAGGTGCTTTTTTCAAGAGGCAACTGGACTTCCTTCTTTTTTTTCTTTCAAAGATGTTTCGCTTCTCATCCAAGAAGCTTCTTCATCTCCTTCCATTCCCCACCAACTTGTCAGAACTGAAGAAACTCCTTGGATGAGAAGTGAAACGTCTTCACAGTTACAGAGGTGCAGACAGTTATAGAGGTGCATGTGACAGACTCAATAATTCCTTCTACAGAGGAATGATTGAGTCTGTCATCTGCACCTCTACAACTGTCTGGTTCGGTTCTGCAACCCAACAAGACAGACACAGACTTCAAAGAGTGATTAGGACTGCAGAAAAAACAATGGCTACCAACCTGCCTTCCATGGAGGACCTGTATACTGCACGAGTCAAAAAGGGGGCTGTGAAAATACCTACAGACTCCTCACATCCTGGACATAAACTGTTTCAACTCCCTCCCTCAAAACACTATAGGGCACTGCACACCAGAACAACTAGACTCAAGGGGAGTTTTTTCCCCGAACACCATCACTCTGCTAAACAAATAATTCCCTCAATACGGTTTAACTATTTACAAAATCTGAACTACTATTACTATGACTCTTCTCATCACTCCTTATCACCCATCCCCTCCCACTTGTGACTGTATGACTGTAACTTTGTCACTTGTATCCTTATGATTTATATTGACTGTTTCCTAATATGATTTAATTGCTTATTGTACCCTATGACTATTATTAAGTATTGTACCTGATGATTCTTGACTCTGGACGAATGTCTCTTTTCTTTTATGTACACTGAGAGCATTTGCACCAAGACAAATTCCTTGTATGTCCAATCACACTTGGCCAATTAAGAATCCTATTCTATTCTATTCTATTCTATTCTATTCTATTCTATTCTATTCTATTCTATTTCTATTTCTATTTCTATTTCTATTTCTATTTCTATTTCTATTCTCTTATGATTCTTGACAAGTATACTTTATTATTTTCTTTATGTACACTGAGAGCATTTGCACCAAGACAAACTCCTTGTGTGTCCAAACACACTTGGCCAATTAAGAATCCTATTCTATTCTATTCTATTCTATTCTATTCTATTCTATTCTATTCTATTCTATTTCTATTTCTATTTCTATTTCTATTTCTATTTCTATTTCTATTCTATTTCTATTTCTATTCTATTTTTATTCTATTTCTATTCTCTTATGATTCTTGACAAGTATACTTTATTATTTTCTTTATGTACACTGAGAGTGAATGCACCAAGACAATTCCTTGTGTGTCCAGTCACACGTGGCCAATAAAGAATTCTATTTCTATTTCTATTTTTATTTTTGTAATCCTATTCTATTATTTCTATCCTCTATATTCTATTCTATTCTTATTCTTTCTTATTCTATTCTATTCCAAAGAAGAAGGGAAAAGGAAGTCCAGTTGCACCTTTGAGGCAAGGTTTACTCTGCGCTCTGCTCAAGCTCAGGAGCACCTTCTCCACCTCCCTTCACCCCTCCCCCACCCCCCAATCCCAATCAGTCTTTCCCCCAAATCCAACCGCTCACCCTTGAGTGCCTGGCAAATCCCCGGGCACGAAATCCTTATCTTGGTCCTTGCAAGCAGGGGGCCACTGTTTGGAGGGATGGACGAGGGGAAGGAGGGAGGGAGGGAGGGAGGGAGATAGAGAGGGAGGGTCCCAAGGGGGTGGCAAGAATGCCTGGCTTTCCCCCGGGTGGACCGTAGCGCTGGCACCCGACTCTCCTTCTGCAGTTGCTGTCCTCGGGGGATGAGGAGCCTGAAAAATGCCAAGGTCACCGCCGGCCTGGAGGAGAGACAGATAAAAGTCGGTTCCCAGCGTCCCTTCGCATCGCCCCCTTCAGAAGGCAACCCCCAAGCGTTGCTTGCTTTCGGTGCCCACCTGTGCCCATTCTAACAGCCTGGTGCCATGTTCATCCTGTTCTTCCTCCACCTCTTGCTGGCCGGGGTGCCCTCCGTTGGCACCTCTGGCTTCCGGGAGGGAGACCCCACAGGGCAGAAGCCCCCTGAGTTTTCTGCCCTGACTCTCAACGAAAGGTAAGGCTTTCCAGTGGCCCCCTGCCCAAATGTCGGGGAGCCCAGAGAACGGCAGGGCGGTTGAGGGGCTGGTTGGGAGGAGCTGGGTTCAAATCCCCACCTGGCCTTCGCAGTCCTGCAAAGATCTGTTGCAAAGATCTAATTGCAAAGACAGAGACACCCCACACCTCTCTCCTTGAGTGAGGAGGTGAGCCACGTAGTCTGAACTGGGCAGGGGAGAATTGGGGAGGGGGTAAATACCACGGATCAGCTCATCGAGGGTTTTTGGGGGAGAAGCAAGGAGGTTGGGACAGATCTGCTTTTTGGGAGGGGGGGCGGAATTTCTTGGGAATGTTTGGAAACTGGGAGGATGTTGAGATGGCAACGTAATGATGAATAAAAGGAGAGGGGGATGAAAGGTGCAAGAAGGCAGGTAACTTTTCCAAAGGATTTTTGAGGGGCTGGGGGAATTTGGGAGCTGCCAGACTATACCTCCCACCAGGCACAGCTGGGGAAAGTAAGCCCCTGAGGGCGACCATTTGGAAAGGCTGCTGGGAGAGGTGGTCCCCGTGCCCTTCCCTTTTTCCTGTGCCTCTTTTTGATTCCACCACCCCGTTGCCGGGTTTCTAAAAAGCTCTTTGCTCCTGCATCTCTCCGCCAGGATGCAGGAAATTAAAATTAACTGTTAACATTGTACTTTACTCATTCGTGCCTCTTTTACAATTTTTATCTTCTGGTTTTATGTTTTCCTGTTTTGTCTGTACGCTGCCCAATGTCCCTCTGTGAGGGAGATGGGTGGTTTCAAAATTTGATGGATGGATCAGTAAATGATGGATGGAGATACAGATGAGATAAAGATAGATAGATAGATAGATAGATAGATAGATAGATAGATAGATAGATAGATAGATCCCGATATAGATAGGTGGATGAATGGATAGATAGATAGATAGATAGATAGATAGATAGATAGATAGATAGATAGATAGATAGATAGATAGATAGATAGATAGATAGATGATAGATAGATAGATAGATAGATAGACAGATAGATAGATAGACAGACAGACAGACAGATAGATATAGATAGATAGATAGATAGATAGATAGATAGATAGATAGATAGATAGATAGATAGATAGATAGATAGATATTGATGGATGAATGGAAATATAAAAGATAGTTGGATAGATAACAATGGATGAATGGAGGGATGGGTGGAAATATAAAAGAGACACACAGATAGATAGATAGCGATGGATGTATAGATGATGGATGGATGGATGGATAGAAATATAAAAGATGGATAGATGATGAATGTATAGATGATGGATTGATAGAAGATAGCTAGATAGATTCATCATCATCATCATCTGGAGCAGGATGGATGGATGGAAGAAAGGAAGGATGGAGAAATGATGGACAGATATGGATGGATGGGCGGACGGACAAGTGGGTGGACGGACGGACAGACAAATACATAGGCAGATAGATAGCTATCCTCATTTATTCCTTTCTGCCTTCGAGGCAGGAACACCTTATTTAGCAGCTTCCAGGAGAAAATTGGGGGCCCCAACTTCTCCCCCTCTTTTCCATTACCCCACATTTCGCTCCATCCCTGCGGCTGAGCTCGTGTCCGACTGTATCCCCCTCACAGCTGTCGGGAGCACATCCTCCAGCGAGCAAGGACGGTGATGTGCCAGCTGCTGCGATTAGACCACCCACCCCGGCTGACAGCCAGCGTGACTCGCCAGGTGCAGGAAGACTGGGCCAAAGAGGGAAGGAGGTCTTTGGACCCCTCCATCGGAGGACAGCATCTCGGTAAGTGTCCTTCTGCGCCCTCCTTGCTTCTCTGTCTGACATCTCCCCTTCCCCGAGAACTCCAGTGAGATTCAGAGGGGAGGATAAAACATACAATGGACGGTTGCAGGAACTGGGCCTGGCTAGTCTAGTGCAGAGAAGGACCAGGGGAGACAGGATAGCGGTCTTCCAATATCTGAGGGGCTGCCACAGAGAGGAGGAAGGGGGTCAAGCTATTTTCTAAAGCATCTGAAAGCCAGACAAGGAATAATGGATGGAAACTGAACAAGGAGAGATTCAACCTGGAAATAAGGAAGAATTTTCTAACAGAACAATCAACCCATGGAACAGAGAGGTTGCCTTTGGAAGTTGTGGGAGCTTCATCCCTGGAGGCTTTCAAGAAGAGACTGGACTGCCCTCTGTCAGAAATGGTGTAGGGTCTCCTGCTTGGGTGGGGGGTTGGACTAGATGACCTACAAGGTCCCTTCCGACTCAGTTAACCTGTATCTATCTGTATCCTGTGCCAGGGTTCACTTCTAAATTTCAGAGACAATGGGTTCACACACTTCCCCAGGTCTCCAAAAGTCTTAACCAAGGGTCTTCAAACTTGGCAAGTTTAATGACTTGTGGACTTCAACTCCCAGAATTCCTGAGCTAACATGACTTCTGAAGAATTCTGGAGGAGTTGAAGTCCATGAGCCTTAAAGCTGTCAAGTTTGAAGGCCCCTGGAATAGAATATACTGTAGAATAGGAATAGAAGTTGGAATAGGAATAGAGTTTAGAGTAGAATAGAACAAGGGTCTTCAAACTTGGCAACTTTTAAGACTTGTGGACTTCAACTCCCAGAATTCCTGAGCTAACACGACTCGAAGAATTCTGGAGGAGTTGAAGTCCACAAGCCTCAAAGCTGTCAGTTTGAAGTTGGAAGACCAGCTGTATAAATCTTGTATCCAAGTGGGATTAAACCAAGCATGGTGAGCTACAGGTAGTCCTTGACTTAACAACAGTTCAATTAGTGACCATTCCAAATTACAACGGCACTGAAAACAGTGACTTAGGACCGTTTTTCACACTTACGACTGTTGTAGCCTCCCCAGGGTCACATGATCCAAATTCGGACGATTGGCCACTGCTTCGTATTTATGACGGTTGCAGTGCCCTGGGGGGTCACATGATCCCCTTTTGTGACCTTCTCACAAGCAAAGTCCATAGGGGAAGCCAGATTAATTTAACAACTGCATCACTCACTTATCAACTGCAGTGATTCACTTAACAACGGTGGCAAGAAAGGTGGGGAAAGGGGGCAAAATTCATGTTCTGTTTAGCCACAGAAACGTTGGGCTTAACCCACCAGCGTTCGTAAGTCGAGGACTACCTGTATTTCACGACTCCCAACTACTGGACAATGCAAGCCCAGGAAAGGCGACAAAATTCAGTCCCAAGGCAGTTAAGCATGTCGTAAGGACGTTGAGTCACAAGAGTGCGCATGGGCTTACCAAGAGCGCCCTTTCTCATACCAGAGAATTGCCTACACTTTGCTGGCTGTTTGCTTGAGGATTTAAAAATCATTGCCATTCATCACTCACCACAGCCATCCGTTCTGTTTACGTCAAATAGTTGGTACGAAATGCTCACTTCTGCTTTTTCACTGCATAACGGATCCAGCTTTCGCGTCTATCCGGTTTTTAAGCTGCAATTCAGCCTGGGAAAATCTTCTTTTTTAAAAAAAAAAATCCATGTTGCGCAAGCTGTGTGGCCTTGCACTCCCAGAATTCCCCAGTCAGCAAGTTCGCTGCAGAGAATTCTGGGAGTAGAAGTCCACAGAGCTGGAACTGCTCCGATGAGGAAATCTGAAGATGGCAGAACCGCGTTTCCCAGGGTTCCTGGCCAGTTTGGTTTCTAGCAAGGAAACTCTGGGAAATTGCCGTCTTGACCATATCTATGGCGATCAGGGTTTGTGATGCTCAACAAGTATCGCTAGGGAAGCGGAGAAAATCCTTGCCACTTTGCATTTGAAACCGGAGATTTCAACACAATAATTCTAAGGAATTTCCTTGGCAATCTATAGAAAACTTAGTTTGGCCATCCATAAAATGAATTGAAAAGCAGCGGTTGATGCTTGCAGTCAGAAAAATCAAATGCACAGGTATAGAATAGGTGGTTCCTGGCTCAAGATCATTTATTATTTATTTATTTGTTTGTTTATCAATCATGTTTTTATACTGCCAATCTCACCTGTGACTCTGGGCAGTTTACAATGAAAATGTATTATTACAAAATTGACTAAAAGAAGCTCATACAAGGTTAAGCGCCCCAAAGGGAATCTTATGATTGAAAACCGAAAACTGTGATTAAAATGAAAAACTTCTAACGTGCATACACATGACATTTGTTTCTGAGCATTTGGAATTTGAAAACCCCTCCTACTTAATAATAAATAATAATAAATTCCTTACGGGGCATTTGGAACAGGAATGAACAGTTTACAACTTTTCTCGCTGTAGGAATTTGTACATCTTGAAACGGATCAGTCAACAAGAGATAACATCTGAACCTAATATTTTGACGAAAATATTTAAATCACATACTTTAGTCAAATTAAAGCCAACTACATACAGTACATAATTCATACAAGCTGTCCTTCTCATCCTTGGCTAGTCCTAAGGCGTATTTAACTGTGAAAGGGATCCTGGTGGATCACCCCTCCAGGATGAGTGCCAAAAGAAGCCAACGCAATCCTAGGCTGCATCAACAGAGGGATAGCATCAAGATCACAAGAAGTGTTAATAACTTTTATCATGCTTTGGTTAAGACCACACTTGGAACATTGCATCCAGTTTCGGGAAGCACGATACAAAAAAAGATGGAAAGAACGCAGAGAAAAGCAACAAAGATAATTCGGGGACTGGAGACTAAAATATATGAAGAACGGTTGCTGGAATTGGGTCTGTCTAGTTTAATGGAAAGGAGGACTAGGGGGGGACACGAGTGAATAATTGAGGGGCTGCTACAAAGAAGAGAGATTCTCCAGAGCACCTGAAGGCAAGACAAGAAGCAATGGATGGAAACTAAGCAAGGGGAGATCTAACCTAGAACTAAGGAGAAATTTCCTGATGGGTAAGAACAGTTAATCCTGCTCCAACAGTCCTGAAGGTTTTTAAGAAGAGACTGGACAGCCATTTGTCTGAATTGGGATGAGGTCCCTTCCAACTCCGTTAGTCTGTTATTTCCTGACAGGGAGAACAATTAACCAGTGGAATGAATTGCCTCCCGAAATTCTGGGTGCTCCAACACTGGAGGTTTTTAAGAAGAAACTGGACAGCCAATTTGTCCAAAAGGATATACAGATTCTCCTACTCAAGAGAGATGGAGGGTTGGACTAGAAGACCTCCAAGGTCCCTTCCAATGCTGTTCTATGAAACTCACCAATTGTAAATCATGCTGGCTGGGGAATTCTGAGCACTGAAGACGTCTGCCCATCTTAAAAGTAGCCAAGATTGAGATACCCTGCCCTGCTAGACTCTACATTAGATTCACCCCTCTTGGAAAACCCAAACATTGCATGGATCCCAAACCTTGTCTAATAAATTCCCTGGACAATCTGACATTGTATAGGAAACTCTGTGAATTCTTTTAGCTCTCGCCTGGATAGGGTGCCTTATTTATCCTCGCTCTGTGTTTATTGCCAATCCTCAGGGTTATTCTTATTTCAGAAACAATTTTTTTTTTACTCCCTGCTGGCTTTGAAGGAGAACAGCTGGTTAGAGAAATTAAAAAAAAAACAACCCTTGCCTGGTGTTATCTGTACCAAAAAAAAAAAGGACATTTCTAATTCAATATCTTTTCTAGCACAAAGATTACACCCAGCGCACACCTGCGGCTCTCTTTTTCTCTCGCTGTCGGCTTCAAGGATTTACTCCTCCGGATAGCTTCAAGTGAAACAAGAACCATTTAAATTCCTTTCTTCCAAATAAACATAGCTCGTCCTCAACCTTACGACCACAAACCGAGCCCCAAATTTCTGCTGCTCGGGGTAGGCCTTTGTTTTGCCCCGTTGGATCACCTGTCTTCGCCCAGTAGTTAAGGGAATCCCAGCAGTTGTTAAGCAAGTCACACAGTCATTAAATGAATCGGGCTTCTCCTTTGCTTGGCAGAAGGTCGCGAAAGGGGCATCCCATGCCCCCCCTGTCATAAATATGAGTCAGTTGTCAAGCACCTGAATTTCGATTAGGCAACCATGGGGATGCTGCAACTGTCATAAGTAATACACCAATAAGACCAAGGAGCTGATAGTGGACTATAGAAGGAACAGATCAGACCTCCAGCCCTTGCTTATCCATGGAGACCGAGTGGAGCAAGTGGCCAGTTTGAAGTTTCTGGGTGTTACCCTAAAAGAGGACCTGACCTGGGGGTCCACATTGCAGCTCTGGTCAAAAGGGCCCAGCAGAGATTATCCTACCTGAGGCTTCTCAGAAAACAACAACTGAATGGAAAACTGCTGGTGACCTTCTACCGCCGCACCAGAGAGAGTATCTTAACTCACTGCACCTCTGTAGGGTTTGCCAATTGCACAGGGGCAGATAGGACAGCACTCCAGAGGGTGAACATCATTGCCCAGAGGATCACGGGTTGCCCTCTCCCCTCTTTGGAAGAGCTTTATAGCTCCCACTGCCTTAAGAAAGTTCAAAGCATCCCCAAAGATCCATCTCATCCTGGGCACCCTTTTTTTGAACTCTTACCACCTGGCAGACGGTGCAGGATAATAAAAACAAGGACCAATAGGCTGAAAAACAGCTTCTATCCCAGGACAGTAACTCTATTAAATTTTACTGTATAGTTCAATATGAATGCAATATCAGGGGATTTCAATTCAATGTGGAGGGTGAAGGATGTGTGGTTGTCTTCATGGTCAAGATGTACACTGAAGTTGGTGTTTGATTTCGTTGCAATAACAATAAACTAAACTAAACTAAACTAAACTAAGTGTGAAAAATGGTCCTAGGTTGTTGTTTTTCAGGGTGGTTGTCACTTTGACTGTCACTAAACGAGCCATCGTAAGTCAAAGACTACAAATTGCTTATCTACCTTTTTTTTTTTTTGATCCTCAGATATAACCTCCAATCAGACGTTGGTGAGCCGAAGAGGAGGCTGCTTACAGATCTCGCAACGCGTCACCCTGGATGGTAATGCGATAAATCATATGTTAATATCACAATATTATTAATATGTCAATCCAAGATGTTTAGCGGGCTCTTTAAAAAAAAAAAGTGGGCGAATCTTTCTGCCAAAGAAAAAAATATCCTCTTCCTTTTTAAGAAAGCAGAGGGGGTGAATTCAGCCGGTTCTGACAGGTTCTGAAGAACCGGTAGCGGAAATGTTGAGTAGTTTGGAGAACCGGCCAATGCCGTCTTTGACTGGCCCCGCCAACCCCATCTCTTCTCTGCCTCCCATTGAGTCCCAGCTGATTGGCTGGGTCTCCTTTGGTTGCCCTGCACAGGAAAACAGAGCTGGAAAGCAGGTTAGTGGGGTGAGGAGGGAATGGGGATTTTGCAGTAACCGTCCCCTGCCACACCCACCAAGCCATGCCCACCAAACCATGCCACACCAATCATGCCACGCCCACAGAACCGGTAGTAAAAAAATTTGAATCCCACCACTGTAAGAAAGTAAAAAAATTTTTAACCCTGGTTTGTTGCCTGAATTGGTCAGGTTGAATAAACTAAGGAACTATCGACTAGGTTTGTAATAACATGTTCATTCTGCTAAAATCAGGGGTCTTGACAGCTTTAAGACTTGTGGACTTAACACTCCCACAATTCCTCCTCCAGTCAGGTTAGCTCAGGAATTCTGGGAGTTGAAGTCCACAAGTCTTAAACTTGCCAAGTTTGAAGACCCTTGTGCTAAAGCATAGTTTAAGCCAAGGTTGGACACCCCTGGTTTAAGTCCTGGTTTTGTTAACTAGGCCATGAGTCAGGGTAGTGTGTTATGACAGGTTGAAAAAGCAGGTTAAAAATAAAAAAAAAAATACATTAGATTAGAAATAGGTTAGAAAAGCAGGAAAGATGGTATGTTTAAAAAATACATTAAAAAGTAAAAAATACAGTCAGTTAAAAATGGATTAAAGTATAAAAAGAAATACCATGGGTTATAAAATAGATTGAAAAATAATAAAAAAACACAGGTGGTTCAAAATAGGTTAAAAATTAAAAAAATGCAGCAGGTTAAAAATGGACTAAAAAAGAAAAAATATTTTGGGTTAAAAATGGGTTGGAAGTAAAAAAAAATATAGAGGATTAAAAGCTAGGTTAGAAAGTAAAAAATACAATGGGTTAAAAATAGGCTAAATATAAAAAAAAATATTGGGTTAAAAAATAGTAGTAAAAAAATACAATGGGTTAAAAAACTGGTTAAAAGGTGAAAAATATGGCAGGTTAAAAAATAGGTAACTATGCTCCCTAGTGGCTAAGGTCGCACATTAATTCTGTCTTGATGCAAATGCTACAGAGAGCCGTTTTCCCATTGAACTAAACTGAATTTAGAAACTAAGCTTAGGGCAGAAATGAAGAATTTCAGAATAGCGGCGCTGGAAGGGACCTTAGAGGTCTTCTAGTCCATCCCCCTGCTCAAGCAGGTGAGAGCCTTACAGGATTTGAACAATTATTCTCTCTCTCAGAGGTGGTTGTTTATTGGGGGAACAGGACAAGAGAGTGTAACAGGCCATGCTTTCAGTTGTAGCAAACCCAGGTAGAATATCAATCTAATATACACTGCTCAAAAAAATAAAGGGAACACTTAAACAACACAATGTAACTCCAAGTCAGTCACACTTCTGTGAAATCAAACTGTCCACTTAGGCAGCAACACTGATTGACAATCCATTTCGCATGCTGTTGTGCAAATGGAATAGACAACAGGTGGAAAGCAGAGGCAGTTAGCAAGACATCCCCAATAAAGGAGTGGTTCTGCAGACCACAGTCCACTTCTCAGTTCCTATGCTTTCTGGCTGATGGTTTGGTCACTTTTGAATGCTGGCGGTGCTGTCACTCCAGCGGTAGCATGAGTCTACAACCCACACAAGTGGCTCAGGTAGTGCAGCTCATCCAGGATGGCACATCAATGCGAGCTGTGGCAAGAATGTTTGCTGTGTCTGTCAGCGTAGTATCCAGAGCATGGAGGTGCTACCAGGAGACAGGCCAGTACATCAGGAGACGTGGAGGAGGCCGTAGGAGGGCAACAACCCAGCATCAGGACCGCTACCTCCGCCTTTGTGCAAGGGGGGATAGGAGGAGCACTGCCAGAGCCCTGCAAAATGACCTCCAAACAAGTTGACTGTCCAGTCTCTTCTTAAAATTGAAATATTGTGTAAGTGACGTGTGTGCATCCTTTCATTTTCTCTCCTTCTCCTTCTCTCCCTCCCCCTCCCTCCCTCTTTCTCCCTCTCCCTCTCTCCCCTTTCTGTCCCCCTCCCCCCTCCTCTCTCCCTCCCTCTCCCTTTCTCTCCTCCCCTATCCCACTCACCCAGATCTTGGCTGGCAGAGTTGGGTGCTGAGCCCCACTTCCTTCATCTTCACCGAATGTCTGGGCTGCCATTGCCACCGAATCAAAGAAGAGTCGCAGCTGGATCTCTGGAGTCTGGCTTGTGGCCTCCCCCAAGGCCAGGTGGATGCCCAACAGGTAAAGCTGGGGCGGAGATGCCGGGCGGTTCCTGGCGCAAGACTCCAGGCAGACCCAGGAGGGTGGGGTCTAAAAGGATAATTGAAACTCCACTCAGCCGTGTGTGGCCTACAGGTAGTCCTCGACTTACAAGCCTCATTGGGCCCCAACATTTCCGTTGCTAAGCGGGACAAGTTGCTAAGCGAATGTTGGCCCCGTTTTACGACTTGTCCTCGCCGCGATTGTTAAGGAAATCTCGCGGCGGGTGTTAACGAACCACATGGTGGTTCTGACAAGTGGATCTGACATGCCCAATGAGTTTGGAAGGCCGCCACAAAGGAGATCGCCCAGGAATACTGCCACCGTCATAACTATGAATCACTTGCCAAGCATCCAAATTTGGATCACATCACCAAGGGGATGCCGGAACAGTCGTAAGGGTGCAAAACAGTAGTAGGCAGTGGTGGGATTCAACGTTTTTTAACTACCGGTTCTGTGGGCGTGGCCTGGGAGGGCATGGCTTAGTGGGCGTGGCTTGGTGGGCGTGGCAGGGGAAGGATATACTGCGAAATCCCCATTCCCTCTCCACCCCACTAACCTGCTTTCCAGCTCCATTCTCCTGTGCAGGGCAACCAAAGGAGACCCAGCCAATCAGCTGGGACTTGGGAGGCGGAGAATAGATATGGGGGCGGGGCCAGTCAGAGGCGGGATTGGCCGGTTTTCCGAACTACTCAACATTTCCACTACTGGTTCTTCCAAACCAGCTGAATACCAACCTCTGGTAGTAGCTCGCTTGTTTCAGTGCTGTTGTAACTTCACTCAACGACCGGTTATAAGTGAAGGATTGCCTGTAGAGGTCCCAGGGCTCAAGTGGCCTAGGGGAGACCCCCAAATTCACTCCCCTTTTTCTTCCTCCCGCCAGAGACGCTGCTGTCGGCCCCGCAAGGCCCTGCTCCCCTTTCTCTTCCTCAAAGAGGACGGCTCCTTGAACCTCCAGACCGTTCGCCTGGCCCACGACTGTCACTGCCGACCCTGAGCCGACCCCGAGACCCTCGCCCAGCCCCCCCCCTCCCCCCAGGAGTAATCCACAACAAGGAGGGGGAGCACCGACGGTCCCTCTCTTTGCAGAGAGAACATCGCTGCAGAGGGGAGGAAAAACAAACTTTAAACGTTGCTTTCACCATGTTTAAATGCACCAAAGTATTCCCTGCTCCCCGCTCCATTTGCAAAAACCGCTGCACCGCTGCACCGCTACTACACAAAGCCGCTGGGGACAAGGTTCTACTAGCTATGGGTGGCACAAGGCATCCTGGGAGTTGTGGTTTGGACAAGGCAGGTGGGGCGGGGTGGCAGCTTAGCCCAAACCTCCCGCTTCCTGCAAATGGCGGTCGTGGAGTTTGGATCCCTTGATGGAACAAGGACATTTTGAGCCAGGGAGCCTTTTCTCCAGCTGTTCCTACATCTGTACCAGCAGCTCAATGCAGACCCAGCTCTCACTTTTATAAGCCATCATTTGCTAAAGCAGTGTTTCTCCCCCTGGGCAATTTCAAGACCGGTGGACTTCAGATCCCAGAATTCCCCAGCCAGCAGTCTTTAAGGTGGGTGGACTTCAGTTCCCAGAATTCCCCAGGCAGCAGTCTTTAAGGTGGGTGGACTTCAGTTCCCAGAATTCCCCAGCCAGCAGGCTTTAAGGTGGGTGGACTTCAGTTCCCAGAATTCCCCAGGCAGCAGGCTTTAAGAGGAGTGGATTTCAACCTCTGGAATTCCCCAGGCAGCAAGATTTAAGATGGATGGACTTTGGTTCCCAGAATTCCCCAGGCAGCATGCTTTAAAATGAGTGGACTTGAGGATTTCCCCAGGCAGCATGCTTTAAGATGGGTGGACTTCAACTCCCAGAATTCCCCAGCCAGCAGGTTTAAGATGGGTGGACTTCAGGTCCCAGAATTCCCCAAGCAGCATGTCTGATTGGGGAATTCTGGGAGTTGAAGTCCACACGTCTTAAATTTCCCAAGGTTGAGAAACACTGCTGGGCCATCATTTGCATCCACCGCACTGGCAAACCACAGTTGACAAAGTCCTTTTGGCGAAGTTCTGTGGTCTCTTATCAAGCTAGAAAAAGCTACTTTTTATGCCACTACAAAATTACCGCTGTGCATTTCTGCAGACACAGCTGCTCTGAAATACCCAAGCACAGAGCAGGCCTGGAAGCTAGCAAATATCATGGTAACATTGATTTAAAACGCAGCCATTGAGATGCCATTGTCCTGCTGGCCGAAGGGAAAGAAACAGAATTGTAAATAGCCTGTGTGTTTTTGTGGGTTGTTTTTTTAATATATTTTTTTTTAATCACTCTTCACGGATTTGCAATAAAAACGCACCAACTATTTTAGTACAACTTGGCGTCTTCGGTTTGAGGAACGGTGGGCAGACTGCACTGCAATCATATTTAAGGGGGGTTAAAAAATATAAAGCAGCACCAAATCTGTTAGTTTTTTGGGGGGGACCACTCAGCTCCTTGAATGGCAGAATTGGGGTTCAGAATATACAGGTAGTCCTCGACTTACGACTGCGATGGAGCCCCAAATTTCAAGTGAGGTATTTGTTAAGTGAGTTTTTCCCCTTTCTTGCCACAGTTGTTAAGTGAATTACTCCAGTGGATAAATTAGTCACCTGGTTGTTAAGTGAAGGAGGGAGGAAAGGAAGGGGGAGGGAGGGGGACGGAGGAGAAGGAGGGATGGATTGAGGGAAGAAGGTGGGACTAGAACTCACACCCCTTGGCATGCCATTGCCTCCTTCCTGGGGCTGAGAGAGAGCGGCTGGCCAGAGACCACCCAACCTAAGGTGGGACTAGAACTCACGCCCCTCGTTTCTTAGCCTGATGCCTTTTACCCTGCCGTCGATACGCACTAAAACCCACCGTTAAGCATTATGAAGGTACTACATGAACCCAATTGGGGGGCGGAGTTGGCAAGACCCTCCCCTCCCTGAGTCAAGGAAGCATCTTCACGTGCCCAGGCGAGTCATGTGAGCGCATCACGTTTCCACCCGGGGCCAAAAATGCAGGGTTTCATAACAGGCTGATGAAAAGGGGACGAAAGAGTTGACTCAATTTCCCCCATTTCCTCTACGGCTGGTGGGCGGGCGGGGGGGGGGAAGGGGAAGGGGGGCAAGGAAAGCAGGAAATGAAGGCACCGATTGGCAGGTCCTGTTTCTCCCCCCCTCCGCCCGTTTGTGCATTGGTGGGTGATTCAGACGCCAGGAATGGGAATTTCTGATTCCCCTGCCAAAAGGATGATCAAGTAGAAATGGAGCATGAATCACCAAAGAAACGGTTGGTGGCCGAGCCCCACGGGAAATGGGGGTGGGGGGGGGGGAATGGAGGCTTTGGTGGAGTACAATGGGGGGGGGCTCTCTACCCCGTTTATTCTGCTTTTCTTTGAGGGGGGGGGGGGAGAGGTGCTTCCAGGCAGAAATCCAAGCGGTGCAGCTTTTTTGCCTTTGGGATTGCATGCAGAAGGGACATTCAACCAGTCGAGCTGTTTTCCATGCCACCTTCGGTCCGATCTAAGTATAATACATAAAATTATCTACTGCAATGTCCTACCAGCCAATGACTACTTCAGCTTCAACCACAACAATACAAGAGGCACACAATAGATACAAACTCAAGGTTAATCGCATCAAACTTGATTGCAGGAAATACGACTTCAGCCACAGAGCGGTCAATGTCTGGAATACTCTGACCTCGGGGGTCCCCAACCACGGTCCGGGACCCGTACCCGATCAGCGGAACAAGTCCTACCGGCCGCTGGTTGCTGGCGCCGCCATCTTTTTGATGAAAAAGCCTGGTGAGCTTTTCCAAGTAGAAAGCCATTTCTACCTGGAAAAGCTCACCGAGCGCTAATGCCGCCATCTTTTCATCAAAAAAGATGGCGGCGCCCAGCTGATGCCGGTACCGGGCAGCATAAAAGGTTGGGGATCACTGCTCTACCTGACTCTGTGGTTTCTTCCCCAAACCCCAAAAACTTTAACCTTAGACTGTCTACTGTTGACCTCACCCCTTTCCTAAGAGGTCTGTAGTGGGCGGGAATAAGCGCACCAACGTGCCTACCGTCCCTGTCCTATTGTTTCTTTTTTAAAATTCGTATTCACTTCATGTATTCATAACCATGTTTATTCTGTACTTATACCTGTTATCTCATACTTGCTTGACAAATAAGTAAGTAAATAAATAAATAAAGCACCCAAGAGCAGAACAACTGATGGAAGATCATGAAAGAGAATTCACCACATTATAAAGAAGATGTTGAGACTCTAGAAAAAGTGCAGAGAAGAGCAACCAGGATGATTAGGGGACTGGAGACTCAAACATATGAAGAACGGTTGCAGGAACTCGGCTTGGCTGGTCTAGTGAACAGAAGGACCAGGGGAGACAGGAGAGCATCTTCCAATATTTGAGGGTCTGCCAGAGAGAGGAGGAGGAGGTCAAGCTATTTTCTAAAGCTCCTAAAGGCCAGACAAGGAATAGTGGATGGAAACTGATCAAGGAGAGATTCAACCTGGAAATAAGGAGAAACTTTCTGACAGTGAGAACAATCAACCCATGGAACAGAAGTTGCTTCATCACTTGAGACCTTCAAGAAGAGATTGGACTCCCACCTGTCAGAAATGGTGTAGGGTCCCGCTTGGGTGGGGGTTGGACTAGATGACCTATAAGGCCCCTTCCAACTCTGATTATCTGTTATCTGAGAGCCAAATTCCCAACCTAGAAACAAAAGAAAAATTTTCCAACTTTGGGAGGGGTGACATGATAGCAGGATTTGGGAGAGCTACCCCAAAGAAGAAGGGGGTCAACCTATTCTCCAAAACACCGGAGGGCAGGACAAGCAGCAACTTGGATGGAAACAAATCAAGGAGAGATCCGGTCTTGAATTAAGGAGAAATTTCCTGGCACTGAGAACGATTAACCGGTGGAACTGCTTGCCACTAGAAGTTGCGGGAGCTCCGTCGCTGGAGGTTTTTTTTTTTTTTTTTAAGAAATTAGCTTCGAAATCAGTTGGCTTTTTTTGGCAGTTTGCAAACCCCGTTTGATTAGCTTTGTGTGTCTCTGTGTGTTGGGGTGTGTTTGTGACCTTAGAAATCAGGAAGCAGGATTAGCCCCAGTTGGGGTGAACCTACTGGTGATATCCTGGAGATTTGCAGGAACTAAGTATGTCTAGTACATCTTTTAAAAAATAATAATAATACAGGGCCAGTCAGTGAACAAAATCTCTCTTTAAGTAACCCCCAGATTAATGGCGGAACTCCCTGCCACAAGACACAAACTTCACATGACCATACATACATACATACATACATACATACATACATACATACATACATACTCTAGGTCAGGAGTCTCCAACCTTGGCAAGTTTAAGCCTGGAGGACTTCAACTCCCAGAATTCCCCAGCCAGCTTTGCTGGCTGGGGAATTCTAGGAGTTGAAGTCCTCCAGGCTTAAAAGTTGCTAAGGTTGGAGACCCTTGCTTAAAATCCCTTTATTGGGCTCAGGAAAAACTCACTAAAGGTGTCCACTCTCTCCTGGAAGTGTTAGTCACCTTTATAACATGGATCCTCCCCAGGCAGGAGCAGGCTATCTGCCAGGAGCATCTAAGTGGTTCGTTGTTGGAGGCTGGGGGATTAGATGAAAGGCATATTAAGGCTGGTTCTCCTAATAATTAGTTGACTGAACGAGGAGAACGTTTAGACATGACAGGAAGGAAAACCCCATCGTTCTTTTCCTGCCAGCCCTAAAGTCAACACTTGATTCATTTCGTGCGGAAGGGAAGGACACCAGAGTCACTCAATCTGTGTCTAATTTTGTTTAATTTGGGTTTAGCAGCGAGAACTCGGCCAACTGGGCTGAGCAGGTGAGTTTTTATCTCAGGTAGTAGGGAAAGGGTCTTCCAACTTGGGAAGTTTTAGACTTGTGGACTTCCAACTCCCAGAATTCCTGAGCTAACATGACGGGAGGAGGAGGAATTCTGGGAGTTGAAGTCCACAAGTCTTAAAGCTGTCAAGTTGGAAGACCCCTGTAGTAGGGGGTCCTACTGCGGTCCTCCAGGTGCCAATCCTGCTCTCCCCTCCCTCTCTTCCCACTGGCTGCTGGGAGTTGTAGTTGCACAGGTTAAGACCTGTTCAGAGGTCTTCAGACTTGACAGCTTTAAGACTTGTGGACTTCCACTCCTCCAGAATTCCTCCTCCAGTCATGTTAGCTTGGGAATTCTGGGAGTTGAAGTCCACAAGTCTTAAACTTGCCAAGTTTGAAGACCCTGGATCTATTCTTCTTTCTTTCTTTCTTTCTTTCTTTCTTTCTTTCTTTCTTTCTTTCTTTCTTTCTTTCTTTCTTTCTTTCTTTCTTTCTTCTCTCTCTCTCTCTCTCTCTCTCTCTCTCCTTTCTTTCTTTCTTTCTTTCTTTCTTTCTTTCTTTCTTTCTTTCTTTCTTTCTTTCTTTCTTCTTTCTTTCTCTTTCTTTCTCTCTCTCTCTTTCTTTCATCTATCTCTATCTACCTACCTATCTACCTATCTATCATCTGTCTGTCTGTCTATCTGTCTATCTATCTATCTATCTATCTATCTATCTATCTATCTATCTATCATCTATCTATCTAACTTACCTCTCTTTATCTATTCTATCTGTCCCTCTATCTATCTATTCTATCTATTTATCTATCTATCTATCTATTCTACTTCTCTTTATCTATTCCAGGGGTCTTCAAGCTTGACAGCTTGAAGACTTGTGGACTTCAATTCCCAGAATTCCTCCTCCGGTCATGTTAGCTCAGGAATTCTGGGAGTTCACAAGTCTTAAACTTGCCAAGTTGGAAGACTCTTGGTTTAAATTATAATGGCACTGAAACAAGTGACTTAGGACCATTTTTCACACTTACTGCCGTTGCAACGTCCCCACAGTCGCGTGGTCAACATTCAGACATTTGGCAACTGACTCATATTTATGATCATTGCAATGTCCCGGGGTCACATGTTCCCCTTTTGCGACCTTCTCACAAGCCAAGTGTGATGACCCCGGGGCGTGGCACAAAGGCAACACAGTCACATAAGTAAGAAAACTCCCTTTAATACCTCCAACTTTGCCCCAATGTCCAGTTACCTTCTGCTGGAGACAAAACTCCACCAGGAACAGTCTTTAACTGGAGGAAATTCAGTCTGAAAACAAAGTACATATAAACTAAATAAAAGTCCAAACAAAGCACACTGCAGCAATTAACTTGACAGGGCAGGAGAAGGAATTGCAGACTTGAAAGCCCAGCCAAACACACACAGTTGGGAAGACGCCAGGAACCCAGATAAGCCTCAACGATACCAGATAATTCACGATTTGCTCCCAACAGTTTGCTGTGCACAGCTTCCCTTTTTAAACACTGTGTTCCCAGCTGCAGTTAATGAAGGGAATCAGGGCCCTTTCCTCCCCCATAAGCCACAAAACTCACATTGCTCCCTTCTCCGTTCCTCCCTGCGTACCCTAGGATGAAGAGGGGCTGGGCCTGGGTCTTCCTCTGAATTCCCTCTCCCTTGTTCTACCTCTCTCCTGCTCTGCCCAGCCGAACTGTGCCCTTCCCCAGTTTCTTCCACAGCCAACGGAGCCACACTCTCACTCCTTGTCACCTGCTCGGCCTCCCCCTCCGAATCAGATTCCGATAGGGGCATGACACCAAGTCAATGGGGAAGTCAGATTCACTTAACAACCGTGTTCCTAACTTAACAACCGCTTAACAATTGTGGCAAGAAAGGTTGTAAAATGGGGTGAAACACTTAACAACCATCTCACTTAGCAGCAAAAATGTTGGCCTCAAGTATTGTCGTAAATTGAGGAGGATGTGCAATTGTAGGTGGCAAGTCCACCACCAGTTAACATTCTGATCAGCTCCATTAAATAAACCAGACCAAGAAATTAATTACAGAAATACACAATAACAGAGTTGGAAGGGACCTTGGAGGTCTTCTAGTCCAACCCCCTTCTAGACCAAATTCTGAAGGAAAGCTAAAACTACTGTCAAGATTGCAGATTAATTGAGATGGCAGAATCTCCCAAGTCTTGACTGTTCTGTATTTTCTGCTCCTTCTCATACTGTTCAAGTAGTCCTTGACTTACAACGATTGGTTTGGCGACTGAAGTTACATCATCACTAAAAAACACCAAAAAATGAAATTATTACCGTTCTTCAC
This sequence comes from Notechis scutatus, assembly GCF_049901735.1. Taxonomy (NCBI): domain Eukaryota; kingdom Metazoa; phylum Chordata; class Lepidosauria; order Squamata; family Elapidae; genus Notechis; species Notechis scutatus. The sequence goes on along the minus strand of NC_142022.1, from coordinate 5,003,735 downwards.
ACTTATAATAGTTGCAGCATTGCTCAAAATCTGGATGCTTCTCCCCACCGGCTTCTGACGAAGTCAATGGGAGAAGCCAGATTCCCTTAAGGAGCGTGCAATTCACTTAGCGGCCGTCGTGCTTTGCTTAACAGCGGTGGCAACAGTCGTCAAATTGGACCCGGCTCCCTTAGCAACGGTCTCATTTAGTAATGGAAATTCTAGTCCCAGTTTAGGGTCATAAATTAATACTTCGGTGAATCAGTCCGTGTCTGCAGGAAAGATATCTTGCTGTTCTAGATTTTTTTAAAAAAAATGTTTCAGCCTAGATCAGAATTTTTCAACCAGGGACCCAGTCCTTGTAAACCCTGATTTGTGGCTTAAAACCATGGGAAGCCAGCATGAACGGACAGTGGCAGCTAATGCCACGCTATCCTTTTCTGCTTGGGGGTCAGTGCCCACTTCCCTATTCCTCGTCCTTGGGCTGACCTCCAGTTCCCACTTCTGGTTTTGGTTATGGGAGGAAAGAGGCAGCTTGGATCCAACCAACATCCTTTGGCATGTGAGTGAAATGACTCCCAAGAAGGAAGGATGGATGACTCGGCTCTAAAGTACAGAGAAAAAACTGCACCAACCAAGCTTCTAGGTTTGGCCCATCATCCTGGTGTCTTTCCACACGTGTCTCCTTTCAGTTGGTTCCCCAAAGCCGGTGGCCCTTTAAGATGGGTGGACTTCAACTCCCAGAATGCCCCAGCCAGCCTTGCAAGCCTGGCTGGGAAATTCTGGGAGTTGAAGTCCATGCCCATCTTAAAGTTGCAGAGATTGAGAGTCCTGGGAGTTGAAATCTATCCATCTTAAAATTGCCAAGGTTGAGGATTCTGGGAGTTGAAGTCCACCTATCGTAAAGCTGCCAAAGTTGAGGATTCTGGGAGTTGAAGTCCACCCATCTTACAAGTTGCCAAGGTTGAGGATGGTGGGAGTTGAAGTCCACCTATCGTACAGCTGCCAAAGTTGAGGATTCTGGGAGTTGAAGTCCACCCATCTTACAAGTTGCCAAGGTTGAGGATGGTGGGAGTTGAAGTCCACCTATCGTAAAGCTGCCAAAGTTGAGGATTCTGGGAGTTGAAGTCCACCCATCTTACAAGTTGCCAAGGTTGAGGATGGTGGGAGTTGAAGTCCACCTATCGTAAAGCTGCCAAAGTTGAGGATTCTGGGAGTTGAAGTCCACCCATCTTAAAATTGCCAAGGTTGAGGATGGTGGGAGTTGAAGTCCACCTATCGTAAAGCTGCCAAAGTTGAGGATTCTGGGAGTTGAAGTCCACCCATCTTACAAGTTGCCAAGGTTGAGGATGGTGGGAGTTGAAGTCCACCTATCGTAAAGCTGCCAAAGTTGAGGATTATGGGAGTTGAAGTCTACTCATCTTGAAAACGACCAAGGTTTAGAAATACTGGTTAAGAAAGATCTTAAGAGTTTGCTCTGTTCTCCTGATCAATCAGATCAGCTACTCTCTGCATGGGTCTCTCTTTCCTGATCAACTTTATTATAAGATGCATAAACATTTTTTTTCCTGAACCGCCTCTGCGCTTCCAAATTTAATCCTCTCACCAGTTCCTGCCTGTCAAAAGAAAGCTGGTGGAATTGGCAGGACAGCATTGAGGGCCCTCTCAAGCTCATCCAAACACTCCCCAACCCTATTTCAAAGCAGGCCTTCTCTTTACCCCAGGGGTGTCCAACCTTGACAACTTTAAGACTTGTGGACTTCAACTCCCAGAATTCCTCAGCCAGCAAAGCTGGCTGAGGAATTCTGGGAGTTGAAGTTCACAAGTCTTAAAGTTGTCAAGGTTGGACACCCCTGCTTTACCCGAAGCCAGCTTAGCAGCACACACTTCATTTTATTTATTTATACAGTCCTCCAACTCGCACATAGTTGTGCCCACTTACTTTTCTTTTTTGAAATCCATCTTATAAAATAAGAATGGTTGATTTGCTTTGCAATTCCAAGCAAAGAACCGATTTGCAGCTCAGCACCATGGGCCATGGGCTCTCTCCCTCTTTAAGCTCACTCAATTTCTGGCAGATGCCTTCACACGCAACTGGGTGTGCTTTGAAGTCAGTTGGCTTTTTGTCAGTTTCATATGTGCAAATTTGAATAATTGTGTGTGTGTGTGTGAAGATTGAAGATTGCAGGAACCATAGGTATATCTAGTCTAATGAAGAGAAGGACTACGGGGTGACACGGTAGCAGTCTTCTAATATTTGAGGGGCTGCCCCAAAGAATGGGTCAAGCTGTTCTCCAAAGCAGCGGTCACAAATTGGTGGCCCATAGATCACTGGTAGTCCGTGAGAAAATTGTGGTGGTCCGCAGAAAAATTATTTGCATTTTTTTATATTACACTAAATATGATTTATCTTTTTTTAAAAAAAAAATAATAATATTAGTGGTCTGCAGGATTTAAAATTATGAATTTAGGGGTCCGAAAAGTCACCTTTACAACACGGAGCACCAGAAGGTAGCACAAGAAGCAACGGATGGAAACTTATCAAAGAGAGATGCCAACCTAAGAATTAAGGAAAAATTTCCGGACAGTGAGAATAATTAAATCGGTGGAACGACTTGCCTCTGGGAGTTGTGAATGCTTCAACAACTAGAAGTTTTTAAGAAGATGTTGGATAACCATTTGTCTGAAATGGTATGGGGTCTCCTACTTGAGGGGGTTGAGCTAGAAGACCTCCCAAGGTCTCTTCCAATTCTGTTAGTCTGTTATTTCCTGACAGTGAGAACAATTAACCAGTGGAATGAGAAATTCTGGGTGCTCCAATACTGGAGGTTTTTAAGAAGAAACTGGACAGCCAATTTGTCCAAAACAATATACAGATTCTCCTACTCAAGCAGTGCGGGGTTGGACTAGAAGACCTCCAAGGTCCCTTCCAATGCTATTATGAAACTCACCTATTGTAAACCATGCTGGCTGGGGAATTCCGGTTTTAAAGAAGAGATTAGACAGCCATTTGTCTGAAATGGTACAGGGGTGGGGGTGTCTCCTGCTTGAGCGGGGGGGGGGGGGGTTGAGCTAGATGACCTCCAAGACCCCTTCCAACTCTGCCATTCTGCATTCAGAGCTCAGTCATGGATTCAGGGAGAAGCTGGCTGAGTCTTCCGTCCTTTCCTCCTAGGTGAATCACCGAAATCCTATAGGCCTGTGTCACATCCTGCCGGATCTTAATAAGAAAGAGTTCTGATTAACCCTTGCAATTCAGAAGGAAATGCAGGAGAATTTGGAGTGGGGTAGGGTGGGGTGGGGGAAAGTTACCCTTTGCTAGGGGATAGAAAAGCGAAGGCAGCCCCTTCTCTCCCTCCCCATCAAATACAACCAGGAAGAGAAGGTCCAAATTTACAGTCCCAGCTCTGGATCTTTTCCCTTTGGCCCAGCCTCAGTTTTCCCATCTGTATAATGGAAGCAGAGGCCATTCTGCTCCCAAGTATGGCCTGGATATTGTAAATTAGCTAAAGGCTGTCATTTTTTTAATAAAATGAGATTTCTCCCCTGCAAGTTTTTTTTTTTTTTTTTTGACAGAGCAGTTTCCCCCCTTGTGAGAACGAATGTCTCAAAAGTTCTGGGGGTGAAACTGAAAAAAAAAAAAAAACCTTTATAAGAAAATCTCCCTTTTTCCACATCAGTCTGAATCTCAAAAATAATTTTACAGAAGGGGAGCCCCCACCCCCCCTTAACTAAGTTTTCTTATCTTGAAGGATGGGGGAACGGTCCCATCATCCACAACCATCAGTCCCATCTGTCAGAGGCTAATGGGTTAGGGTCCCGCCGCTTCAAGAGGACCCATGGTTCTTTCCCCCCCCCCCTTTTTTTAAATCCTGTGAAGCAATGTAACTTTCTGTTTCTCCTTCCCCTTCTTTCTGAAGCATTCCTTTTGAACCGCTTTCTATTCCTCCTTCAGGCCAGCAGCCCTGACCAAAAACTGAATTAAAAACCTTTTTAAAAAAAAGGAAAGTTAACAGCTCACACATCTCATTCAGATTGGGGGCGAAACCCCTTCCTATGCTCAGACGAGAATTTGAAGAATAGTAAGTACCTCGATCCAAGCAAATAGGAAAACAACAACAACCCAATAACAGAATAACAAGAGTTTGGAAGGGACCTTGGAGGTCATCCAGTCCAACCCCCTGCTCAAACAGGAGGCCCTATCCCATTTCAAACAAATGGCTGTCCAATCTCATCTTAAAAACCTCCAGTGATGGAGCACCCACAATTTATGGTGGCAAGCTGTTCCTCTGGTTAATTGTTCTCACAATGAGGAAATTTCTCCTTATTTCTACGTTGCTTCTCTCCTGGATTAATTTCCATCCATTTCTTCTTCTCTTGCCTTCAGGTGCTTTGGAGAATAGATTGACCCCCCCTCAAATATTCAAACACCACTATCATGTCACCCCCTGGTCCACCTTTTCCAAAGCCAAGACATGCTTACATCCAGGTTGAAGCACAACAACAAAATAAATAAACAGCTGGAAGGAAGCTGCGAACAGAGACAGGTGAGGGATGAGATCTAATTCATCCGCCAATAAATTCTCGCTTTTTAAGAGAGAGGGGGAAACAGGAAACCAGGTTTGCTCCAATCCTTTCTTTCTTTCTTTCTTTTTTTAAATGAAACCAGAGCAAAGACGTTTCGCTTTAGGATTGCAAACTGGCTGAATTCCCACTGGGGAAAAGTTAGGGGATTTCCCCGTTTCGGAGCCTGGGGTGTGTGGGGGAAAATGAGTCACTTGGGTGAAGAATGCACGGAGGCCATTTGGATGAGACAAATAAGATTGACACGTGCCAGCATGAACGAGAGGAGGGGGGGAAAGGGTGGTCAGTTACCCCCATCGCTTTCTGCCCCTTCCCCCACCCCGTTATTTTTCCATTTTTTTCCAACCCTGGAAAAAAACCTCAGTTGTGGTCCTACATTAAGGACTACCTGTTGCAGGTACTCCTTGACGTACGACCACAACCGATTCCCCCCCCCTCGCAAAAAATATTTTTGTTGCTAAGCCAGATGGCGGTGAAGCGAGTTTTCCCTGTTTTTACGACTATTCTGGCCACCGCTGTTAAGCGGGTTGCCGCGGCCGTTAAAGGAGTAACCAGGTTGGGAAGCGAGCCGGGCCTTGCCCCATCGACTTTTGAGGTTGCAAAGGGGGATCAAGCACGCACGTGACCCGCCGGGACACTGCAACCGTCATAAGTACGAGTCGGTTGCCCAAGCGCTTGAATTTTGATCTGTCGTAAGTGTGAACAACCGCTCTTTTCAGTGCCGTTGTAACTTTGGTCACTAAATGAAAAGTTGTAAGTCGGGGACTAACTGTTACTTTCTCAGATCTGCTCTTTTGGGCAAGAAGAGCAGCCTCTGGGCATGTGCAGAGTGTAGAGAGCACTCAGAGTCTCTTACGCCCGCCCCTTCTCCTCTGAGCCCCACCCAAAGCCTCCCGTTTTTGTATTCCCACAACCCCCAACCCCCAAAAACACGGGTGGGGGCGCAGGTGGCGAATCCCGCACGTGCGAAGCCGGCACGAGAAGGGAATCCTTCAGTCAGGCGTGCCAAACAGGAAGAAATCAGCCCATTTAAGGGCATCTGCGTCATCGTCTCGTGATTCAAGGTTCGGGAGAAACCAACCGCGTCCGCTCGTAGGGGGGGAAAGCGCGTTTGGGGAAACCCCCTTCGGGTTTCCCTCGGGAGGTCGTGGGAAGGCGCGGGAGGGCAGGTTGGGTTTAAAATAGTTCCCCCCCGCCCCCGCAGTGGGCTGCTCGGGCCGGGGTTCCCCCATCCGGATCGCGGGTGGGAAAGTCGAAGTCCCTCCCTCGGCCTCCCCTTCCCTTTGGAGACAAGTGGGACAACCCACGCCGGGAGTCCCCATTCATTAAAAAAAAAGGCCCAAGGTCGCCGCCGTTTCTTTCGGGCGCCGGAGCGTCGGCGGAGGGGCTGACATGTTCAAGGGTTACGGAGGAGGAAGACCACCTCCTCCTCCCGGAGCTCCGCGGCCAACTTTACCCGCCTTGCCCTCCGCAGTCCGGCCGGGATCTCAGCAGCAAGTAAGTTTCCCCTCTGCCTTCGCTCTCGCTTTTGAACTCTGCACATGCTCTTGCGGGGTGGGGTGGGGGACGACGACTCTGTAGACTTCGCGGTCCGGCTGAGATCGAGGCGGCAAGGAAGTTTCCCCTTTCCCTTCTTTGCGTTGAACTCTGCACATGCTCGGGGAACTCTATAGACTTCGCGGTCCGGCTGGATCGAGGCGGCAAGGAAGTTCCGTGTTGAACTCTGCACATGCTCGGGGGTGGGGGTGGGAGACTCTAGTCTTCGCAGTCTGTCCCAGGAACTCAGCAGCAGGGAAGTTTTGCCTTGCCCCCGCCCCTTTCTCTCTTTTGAACTCTGCACATCCTCTGGGGGAGACTCTAGACTTCGCAGGTTGGCAAGTTTCCCCCTTTCCTTCTTTCTTGTGAACTCTGCACATGCTCGGGCGACTCCAAACTTCGCAGTTTGGCCGGGGATGGCAGCAACAAGAAAGTTTCCCCCTTTCCTTCTTTCTTGTGAACTCTGCACATGCTCGGGGGACTCTAGACTCCGCAATCTGACCGGGATGGCAGCAACAAGGACGTTTTCCCCGTTTCTCTCTCTCTCTCTCTCTCTCTCTCTCTCGAACTCTCTCTCTCGAACTCTCGAACTCTGCACATGCTTTTGGGACTCTGGACTCCTCTTCCAGCCCAGCTCCCGTTTCCAAAGAGACCTTCCAAAGGTCTTTTTGAGGTTGTCCTTCAACTCCCGCCGTCTTCCAAGGGCTAAAATCGGGGCGCGGGAGGAGACAGACGAACAGCGCTTTGGGTATGCTCAGAGGCACTGGTCAGGGGGCTTCGGGGATCGGGAGAGGGGGGGAGGATTACGCCGGCCTGCGAACGCGTCGCCCCCTTTTACGAGGTTCGAAAGAAAGTTAACCCGGAACAAGGATGGGAATAGCGAGACGGACGGCGTATAAATTTCATCATTTCATAAAATATATATATTTTTTAATCCACATTTTCGGAGCGTGCTGTCCGGCAGCCTCTCCAGATCGGGAATCCCCAAGGGATCGACCTACAGCAAGCCCCCCCGCCCCCCAAAAAGTGGATTTTGGAATATTTCTGAAATCAGGGCAGTAAAAAAGCCAACATGAATGAAACTGAAACTGTCAAAGAAGGAGTCAAAATTGGATTTTTTTTCCCACGTGTCTTGAAGTTGACCCTAGTTAAGGAATCCAGCTGTCGATCAAACGCGTGTCTGTTGCTTAATCCTGGAGCCAGATGTTGTGGGAAAGGGTCTCCCCCATTTTATCCACTGTAAGAGAGAGGAAATCTGAGGTTATTTGAGATTTAAATTTGAGAACTGATCAAGGGAGCTTTCTACCTTTTGGGCAAGGTGTGTCGAGATCCAGTTTAAGGGGTGGGGGGAGGCATTGATCCAGGAAATATTTCCTTGCTGATCTGGGGGTTCAGCCAAACAAGGTTGGTGAAAATGTCAAACCAAGGTTTGCGAAGGGAGTTCAGTTATTTCCTTCCTACCACGGCATGGAGGAAGGTGCCAGCTTTTCAATGCCACCAAGGGTTGGCCCGGTGAATATTTCCAATATTTTAAATCTTTAAGCCTCTTCCTGCCCTAAATCGATCCATGTTTCTCAACCTTGGTGGCTGTCAGCTTGGGGTGGACTTCAACTCCCAGAATTCCCCAGCCGAGCACGTGGAATTCTGGGAGTTGAAGTCCACTCGTCTGAAAGCTGTCACTTGGGGGTGGGGGACCAGAAATAAACCATAAGATTCGATGACATTCAATGGCCTTTCCTATTTCATGGTTTGCTGGTCGTTTTGGGGGATTTGGAGCCTAAATTCTTTAAAATTTACACCCTTCAGAAAATGCCAGATCAGGTTGGGGGGAAAAAAGCATCCAATCCTTATCCCACCTCCTCTTTTCCCCACAGGACTCCCACCCCAAATCTTGTCCAAGCAACAAGCCACCCTCTTCCCTTTCTCCTAGTGCCCACTGCTCCTAGCAATGGAGGTTCTCCTCATCTGCCCCATCTCGGCTGCTCCTTCCAGTGGCAGGGAGTTCCCTGGGCTCGAAGGCTACTTCTTTTCAGACCTGGCTTTGTAGGTCAAGGTGCTTTCTTGCAGCCAGGATTTCTTTTTGTGTGTGTGCTGCGTTTGTAGGAGTGGGGGGGTGAGTAGGAAGTCCTTTTAGCAATAACCACGCTGAGTAACTTTTTGGTTTCCAGACAAGGGGAGAGGAAGGCATTTTGAAAAGGTTGCTTTCTCACTGACGCATCCCCTCCCCCAAATACCTGAGTCATCTGCTTCAGGCACCAAGGTTTTGATTCCTTGTCTTGTCGGGCAGGTCATTTTTTGTGCTGTGTCATAAGTGTGAGTCATGTGTAGATTTGTCAGAATGGAGTCACACACAGAGTTCTGCAGACAGAGCCGTGCCCTTCTGGGACCCAGTTTCAAAGTGGCTGGGGAGGTTTTGTTTTTTTTTTCCTCCTTTTTTTTCTCACCCTTTCCCTGGCTTGTGAAATCTCTCTCTCACACACACACAGACAGACACACACACACGGGGATGGGTACCTGGGCTTGCCTCAGCAGGCCTACCTCACAAGGAGTTCCCAACTCTTTTGAAGTCTAGAGTCAACTTGGCAGGAGCTATGTAAGGAAAACTCTCGGTGGAATTTTTTTTTTTTTAAAAAAAAATCATTTGGATTTGGGATCCGTCCTTGGCTTGGAACGCAGGTTTGAAAATGAAATGTTGGAAAAAGTAAGGAAAAAGTACCATCTTTTCTTTTTTGACAAACCGATAAATAGAATAGATTAGAATACCTTTATTGTCATTGCGTTCCACAAATACAATGAAATTTGAAAGCTACTCCAGCACAGTGCCCCAAATACCACATCACAATCACAGTACAGAGTATTTAAAAATTAAAATAATTAAAATAATAATAATAATAATAATAATAATAATAATAATAATAATAATAATAATAATAATAATAATAATAATTAATAATAATAATAATAAACCTAGTCTAAAACCTATCTAAAACATTTAGTAAGTTAAATAGTTTAAAAATGCCACTATATACAGCACATAGTACTAAATCACAAATGCACTGTTTGATTCAAGACAATTATTGCCTTGGAAAAGAAACTGTTTCTCAGTCTATTAGTCCTCATTTTAAGACACCTATAACGCCTCCCTGATGGTAACAGTTCGAAATATGAATGTCCAAGATGAGAATGGTCTGTGGAGATTTTTAGTGCTCTAGAGAGGAGTCTGGTCTTCGCAATCTCTTCCAAAGAAGACAGAGAGCAACCGATGATTTTTTGTGCTGTGTTTATAACTTTCTGGAGCATCTTCTTATCCACTACAGAGCATGCAGCATACCACACTGTTACACAGTATGCCAAAATGCTCTCGATGGTAGACCGGTATAAAGTAACCAGCCACTTCTCAGATAACAGAATAACAGAGTTGGAAGAGACCTTGTAGGTCATCTAGTCCAACCCCACCCACCCAAGCAGGAGACCCTACACCATTTCTGACAGATGGGAGTCCAATCTCTTCTTGAAAGCCTCCAGTGGTGAAGCTCCCACAACTTCCGAGGGCAACTTCTGTTCCATGGGTTGATTGTTCCCACTGTCAGAAAGTTTCTCCTTGTTTCCAGGTTGAATCTCTCCTTCTTCAGTTTTTAAGAAGAGACCGGACTGCCATTGGTCTGAAATGGTATAGGGTCTCCTGCTTGGGCAAGGGGCTGGACTAGAAGACCTCCAGGGTCCCTTCCAACTCTGTCATTCTGTATTTTAACAGGGGTTAGACTAGAAGACCTCTGGGGTCCCTTCCAACTTTGTCATTCTATATTCTAATAGGGGGTTGGACTAGAAGACCTCCAAGATCCCTTCCAACTCTGTTATTATTATTATTCTGCATTCTATAAAATCCTTTTGAGGGTTTCTTTGGACAGTTTAAAATCCAGGGTTTTAATCCCCCCCACCAAGTCTGCTTCAACTGGTATTTTGTGGCCAGTTAAGCTCTCCCAGAGGAGGGCCTGTCCGCAAATGACTTTCCTTCCTGGGCCTTGAGCAAAGGTCTGTCAAGGTAGACTTCTCCTGTCCACGGAGGATCCATTTTGCCTCAGGGAGAGCAATGTCCTCTGTGAATCAGCCATTCTGTCCTCCATGGATTCTGCCTCTGTTGAGAACAGACATTTTCCTGCCCTGGTAGTTTGTCATGTTTTGCTAAGTGCTTATTGTCGACAGAGGTGTGCATGGCTGTAACCACTCCACTCCCTTGTCCTTCCAACCTGGAAGCAGCTGCGAAATGGACTTGCCCTTAGCAGAGGCTAAATTAATCCCTACCCTCCCATCGCTGAAATCCTTTACAACCAGGCCGGAAAACATTCCTTTCCTGTTGTGTTTGCGCACGACGATTGCAGAGTCATGTAAACACCTGGTGCCTTACACAACCTGGGAAAAAAGTAGTACAATGCTTCTCATTTGGATTGAGAATAGAATAATAATAGAACAGAATTAATTAAAATAGAATAGAATAGAATACAAGAAAATAAAAGAAAATAGAATATAAAATATAGAAAATAGAACAGAATAGAATGCAATTCAAGAAAATACAAGAAAATAGAATATAAAATATAGTGAAGAGTGAATATAAAATATAGAGAGTGGAACAGAATAGAATACAAGAAAATAGAATATAAAATATAGAGAAGAGAAATAGAATATAAAATATAGAGAATAGAACAGAATAGAATAGAATACAAGAAAATAGAATATAAAATATAGAGAAGAGAAGAAAATAAAATATAAAATATAGAGAAGAGAAGAAAACAGAACAGAAGAGAATAACAGAGTTGGGACCTTGGAGGTCTTCTAGTCCAACCCCCCTGCTTAGGCAGGAAACCCTATATTAATTTTTTAGTTTAGATTACTTAGTGCAAAGTTTACCGTTTGGGAGAAAAGTAAGCTAAACCCACCGACCCACACTTACCCAGCTCATAACAATAAGTAATCCTCGACTTACAACAGTTTATTTAGTGACCATTCGAAGTTACAACGGCACCAAAAAAAGGGACTCAGGACCCTTGTTCCCCACCATCGACCGTTGCAGCTTCCCCGTGCTCAGGCGATTCAAATTCAGAGACCCTTGGCAACAAGAAAATAGACTCATATTTACGACGGTCGCTGTGTCTCCGGGGCGGGGGGGGGGAGGCAGGTCACGTGATCCCCTTTTGCGACATTCCGGCCATCCAAGTCAAGGGGGAAGCCAGATTCGCTTAACAGCCCCGTGACTCCCTTAACGACGGCAGCGAAAGGATGGGCGTAACATGGGGGCCTAGCTTCCTTAACCAACGATCTCGCTTTACCACAGAAATTTTGGCGCTCCGTTGCGGCCGTCGCCGTATCTTTGTGCTTATTTTAGCCGCCGGCTCCTCGCTTGAGCCTACCTCGCAGGGTTGTTTGCGACAGGGGTCTCCAACCTTTGGGCCCCTTTAAGCCTGGCGGACTTCAACTCCCAGAATTCCCCAACCAGCGGAATTCTGGGAGTTGAAGTCTGCCGGGCTTAAAGGGGTCAAAGGTTGGAGAGAGGCCTGGTTTGTGAGGCTTGAGGGACTACAAACACATTTGAAGAGGGGAGAGACCCCTATCCCGGTTTGTGTGGAGCAATGGTGGCTTGATGGCGGCTTGACGGTGGCATGGTCCCAACCCTTATCGAAGGAGGTCAGGAGAAATGGCCTGTTTACGCCACTCCGAAGGCCTCGCCCAGTGAAATGACGCCAGCACCCCATGCAAACAGCCCGGGCGTGACCCACCAAGCGTGCCAAGAGCCTCCAGGGCAAGGCAGAGGCTACCGGGGGAACTAGGTCACCGAGTGTGTGGAAAGGGCAGGCGGGTTGCACATTCTGGAACACGCTGGAACCTTTCACCCGCAATGCACCCGCAATGCACCTCCAATCCGCGGAGGGCGGCTTTTCTCCCCCACCCTCACCGGGGCATCCCTGGGGGGAAGGTGGGCTCAAGGGGAGGGGCCTCACCTGCCAGGAAGGGCGGGGGTGGGGGGGAGGCAGGCTGCAAAATGGAATTGGGGCAATTAAAAAAATCAGATTATTTTACAAGGATTTAAAAGGCTCCCAGCCCCTCTTGCAAAAGTGAATTTCTCTTAGTTGAGCAACTGGGGAAATGTTTATCACTCAGCAATATAATTTTGGTCCTTCCATCCTTCCTTCCTCTTCCTCCTCCTCATCCCTTTCTTCCTCCACCTTGCTACTTCTTGCCCCTTCTCCCTCCCTCCCTCCCTCTCTCCCTTTTTCCCTTTACCTCCCTCCTCCTCCTCTCCTTCCCTTCTTCCCTGCCTCTCTTCCTTCTTTGTTACTCCTTCCTCTCCCTCTCTCCCTCCCTTGCTTCCAACCTCCATACCTCCTTTCTTCCTCTTTATTACTCCTTCCTCGTCCTCTCCCTCCCTCTCTCCCCTCTCCCTTCCTTCCTTCCAACCTCCTTTCCTCCTCTTTACCCTTCCTCTCTTCCTCTCCTTCCCTCCTTCCTTCCTTTACCCCTTCCTTATTCCTTTTCCTCTCCCTCCTCTCCCTCCTTCCCTTCCTTCCTTCCTTCCTGCCCTTCCTCCTCTATTCCTCCCTCCTCCTTCCTTCCTTCCTACCGCCTGCTCCTTCCTTCCCTCTTCCTCTCCCTCCCCTTCCTTCCTTTCCTGCTCCTTCCTCTATTGCTCCTTCCTTCCTCTTCCTCTCTCTCCAACTTCCTTCCTACCTGCCCTTCCTCCGCTATTGCTCCTTCCTTCCTCTTCCTCTCCCTCTCTCCCTTCCTTTCTTTCCTTCCTTCCTACCTGCCCTTCCTCCTCTATTACCCCTTCCTTCCTTTTCCTCTCCCCTCCCTCCCTCCCTCCTTCCCTTCTTTCCTACCTGCCCTTCCTCCTCTATTACCCCTTCCTTCCTTTTCCTCCTCCCTCCCCTCCCTCCCTCCTTCCCTTCCTTCCAACCTCCTTTCCTCCTCTATTACTCCTTCCTTCCTTTTCCTCTCCCCTCCCTCCCTCCCTTTTTCTTTCCTTCCTTGCAGAAATTCCAGCCGGATCCCACAGCCGGGAGCAGTGCCACCACCGCCCCTTTCGTGCCCAACCTCAACACAATCACCAGCAGCCACAACCTGCAGTGGATGGTGCAGCCTTCGCTCATGGGCGCCTCCTCGGGACTCCCTCCTCCATTCCCCCGTCCTTACCGCTGCCCCCACTACGCAGCTGGCATCCGTCCTGGCGTCATTCGCACCACGGGCCCCGGCATGGTGCCTCGGAGGCGCCACTCTGAGCACGTGAGTATCTGGAAAGGGAAAACTCTGCCACAAACCATTCGATGAACGTTTCCTTTGTTTTCAAGTATTATTTTAATATCGTTATTTTTAACCAATAAAAATATATCATTATTATTATTATTTGTATAAATAACTCATTGAACCCCATGGCAAAGTTGAAGTCCTCACAATTTACAGTTGCCGGATTTGAGAAGTTCTCTCTCTCTCACACACACACAGCCCCTTTTGTTGCACTTCAGTTTGCACACTTGTGTCAAAATAATTTTAAAACAGGAAAAAAAGTTTGGAGAAAGGGAAAAAAAAGAAAGTGAAGAAATTGGCAGAAAACCAGGAAAAAATTCTCCTGGATTTTTCCTGGTGTTTTGCGACCCCTGCTGGCCATTAGGTAACATAACCATTTGAGACTCCAAACCAAATTTGTTGAAGCCACCATAACCGAATAACAGGGTTGGAAGGGACCTTGGAGGTCATCTAGTCCAACCCCCCTCCTGCTCAAGCAGGCAGCCCTATGTACCATTTTAGACCAACGGCTTCTCCAATATATGGATCTATGGACAGAGGGGCACCACTCTAATTTTGGCTCTTATTGGATGCTGCTGTCCCTTAAATGCAGGCTGCGCAGGCCAGCGGGTAGGGAACGATGGGAGATGTAGTCCAATCCTGAAAGTTGGAAAATATTAAAAAATAAAAATTGCATTTACGGTCCGCTTCCTTATACACACCATAATCTTGGTTTGCGGGTCTGGAGATTCAGTCTAGAATCAACCAGAATTGGATTAAAAATGGTTCTGAAAAATCGGGATGTACCCCCAGAACAAGTACTCCTCAACTTACAACCGCGGCTGGGATCAGAATTTGCGTTGCTAAGCAAGGCAGTTGTTAAGCGAGTTGGGACCGATTTTATGACTTTTTGTTGTTGTTAAGCAATTCACTGCCATTGTTAAGTGAACCACCCGGTCATTAAGTGAATCTGGCTTCCCCAATTGACCTCGCTTGTCAGGAGGTCACAAAAGGGGATCACGTCACCTGCGGCCGTCATAAATACAAGCTGGTGGACTAGCATCTGAATTTTGATCCCACAACCGGGGGGGGGATGCTGCAACGGTCAAAAGTCCAAGGAACCGGTCGTAAGTCACTTTTCCAGGGCCGTCCTAACTTTGGACAGTCGCTAAATGAACGCAAGGTTGAGGGGCTACCTGTATCTCGGTTTCTCGCAGGTGTGTGTGTGTGTGTGTGTGTGTGTTGCATTCAGGGTTGTGTTGTGCCCTGGGCTGGTTCCGCAGGCAGTCGGTTTGGGTTGTGTAGTTGTTAAACTCCGGATTCTCCTTCGCAGCTCACCCCGGAAGAGGAAGAGAGGCGGCGTTTACGGCGGGAACGGAACAAAATGGCGGCCGCCAAATGCCGCAATCGGCGCAAAGAGCTGACCGACACGTTGCAAGCGGTGCGTTTAATGGCTTCAATGGGTGGGCGGATGGGGGGGTCAGACTGGATGACCTCTGAGGTCCTTGCAGCCTGAGCTTCCTGAAGGTGGACAGGGTCCTAACGAAAGAAGGGGTTTTGTTGTTTTCATTTGGTGGATTGGGGAACGAGGGAGGGGGCCAATCGGTTCCTGGAGGGGGGCATTGGAGGGCAGTATAATTCTGGTTTGCAATGCCAGTTTGCGAAACGGGTTCATTTGGTAACCAGGTTAATCAGGACACGCCAAAAAAAAACAGCAATAGCCATACTTCTTGTCAATGTCGTCTTGCACAACATAGAATCACAGGGCTAAGAAGAGGTCATCTAGTCCAACCCCCTGCCCGAAGCAGGAATCCTTATACCAGGCGTCTCCAAACTTAGCCACTTTGAAGATTTGGGGACTACAACTCCCAGAATTCCTCACAGCCAGCATTTGGCAACATTTAAAGAGTTGTGGACTTCAACTCCCAGAAATCCCCTAGGCAAGCGGGGCTGGCTGGGGAATTCTGGGAGTTGAAATGCACAAGTCTTCAAAATGGCCACGCTTAAAGACACCACCCCACTTACCTTCTATGGGTAGTCCTCAACATACGACCAGAATTAAGCCCAACATTTCAGTTGCTAAGCCAGACGTTTCTGAAGTGAGCTTTGCCCTGTTTTACGACCTCTCTTGCCACCGTTGTTAAGTGGATCACAGTGGTTGTTAAGTGAGTTGCACAGTTGTTCAATGAATCCGGCTTTCCCTGTTGACTTGGCTTGTCGGAAGGTCGCCAAAGGGGATCACGTCACCCTGGGACGCTGCGACCATCATAAATACGAGTCAATTTGCCAATTTGGGTCTAAATTTTGATCACGTGACCACGGGGGAGGCCGCAACGGTCATAAGTGGGAAAAACGGTCCTTTTTTTAGTGCCATTGTAACTTTGAACGGTCACTAAATGAACTGTTGTAAGTCGAGGACTACCTGTACTTATGAACTGGCCTGGGTAAGTGTGGTTGGTGAATTTAACTTACTTATCTTCCAAACACTAAACTTCAAATTAAGTAATCTGAACCTAAAAAAATAATAGAGGGTTTCCTGCCTGAGAAGGGGGTCCAAGATCCCTTCCAACTATTCTATTTTATCCTATTTTAGTCTCAATTTTATCCTATTTTAGTCTCTATTTTATTCTATTCTATTCTCTATTTTATCCTATTTTAGTCTCAATTTTATTCTATTTCTATTCTATTCTCTATTTTATTCTATTCTATTCTCTATTTTATCCTATTTTAGTCTCAATTTTATCCTATTTTAGTCTCAATTTTATTCTATTTCTATTCTATTCTATTCTCTATTTTATTCTATTCTATTCTCCATCCTATTCTCTACTTCATTCTATTTCTATTCTATTCTCTATTTTATTTCTATTCTATTTTATTCTATTCTATTCTCTATTTTATCATTTTATTCTCTATTTTATTCTATTTATATCTATTCTATTTTATTCTATTCTATTCTTTTATTCTGTGTTTCTCTATCTCTGTGCTTGTGCAGGGGTCACTCAGTGAACCATTTTAAGTCAGGACTAGATGACCTACGGTTCTCTGTCTGTCCAGTGACTTCCACCCCTGGAACTTCCCTGTTAATCCGTTAATAAATGGTGTAGGGTCTCCTGCTTGTGCAGGGGTTGGACTAGATGACCTACAAGGTCCCTTCCAACTCTGTCAATCCGTTGATAAATGGTGTAGGGTCTCCTGCTTGGGCAGGGGGTTGGACTAGATGACCTACAAGGTCCCTTCCAACTCTGTCAATCCGTTGATAAATGGTGTAGGGTCTCCTGCTTGGGCAGGGGGTTGGACTAGATGACCTACAAGGTCCCTTCCAACTCTGTTAATCTGTACCTGAAAATCTCTTAGCCAGGAAGTCCCCCCCAGACGTCAGAAGGATCCCTTCTCCTTCCCGATTCAAATCTAAACCCCTTCCCCCCCCCCTTTTTTTATCCCCCTCCTCCTCCTCCTCCTCCTCCAGGAGACGGACCAGTTGGAAGCCGAGCAATCGGGTCTCCGGAAAGAAATCGCCGAATTGCAAAAACAGAAAGACCGCCTGGAATTAGTCCTGGAAGCCCACCGTCCCGTCTGCAAAATCCCGGAAGAATCCTCCGGCGATGAGGACGGGAGCTGCCTCCGCCCCGGCAGGCCTCTCCTCCCTCCCAGCTCCCGCCGGACAAGCAGGACTCTCCCCCGGGGCCCCGGCGTGGCTCTCGCCGGACGGCCCTGGTGCCCCTAGCATCACCTTGCCCCCAGCGGCCTGCTGGAGCCCGAATCCCTGCACACCCCCACTCTGATGTCCACCCCGTCTTTCACCCCCTTCACCCCCAGCCTGGTCTTCACCTACCCGGCCCCGGGGGACCCCGACGGGCCCTCGGTCTCCGGGTTTCCGGCCGAGGCCTGCTCCTCTGCCCACCGAAGGAGCAGCAGCGGGACCACTCCTCGGATTCCCTCAACTCTCCAACCTTGCTGGCACTTTGAGGAAACGAGCTCGGTTTGGGCTTGTCTCGAACCTTGTCCCTCTGGTTTTTTTGGGGGGTTATTTTGGCTATAATTCCCCTTTGGCTTCACTTTTGTGACCGACCGTCGTTAAAACAGGACTCCTGCTTGACTCCACGCAGGTGTCAAAATTCAGAGCAGCCAAGGAGCTTCTGTTCTTTGGGCAGGAAAAACCCGAATTCCAACCAGGAATTATATGGTCTTTCGCAAAAAAAAACAAAAACACTAAAGTAGATTCTCTTACGCACGCCTCACATTTATAAGGCCCAAGTTGCTAGTCCTCAAGACTGACCGGACAAGTCTTTATTTTTTATTTTTTTTATTTTGACATCCTCTTTCTGGAAAACAAACAGGAGTTTTGGGGTCCTTCCATCACGTTCAAGAAATACACACACAAAAAATCACCCTTTTAAAGTCATTTTTCACTTGATAGGGTCTCCCTATTTTTCACTTGATAGGGTCTCCTGCTTGGGGGGGGGTGGGTTGGACTAGATGACCTACAAGGTCCCTTCCAACTCTGATTATCTGTTATACCTGCCTGATTTTTGAAAGCAAGAAAAGAAATTTTAAGACATAAATATAGATTTATTTTTCTACGATGACCTACAGCTGCCAGGATGACGTGGGACATTTATTGTCCAGAACTGAAGCTGGTTGGATATATCTTATATTACTATAAACAATGCAAGTTTTCTTCTTTCTTTTTTCCTGATGCCTCATGAAACTTACATTACAAGGGAGGTTTGGACAAAAGTTGTGGATGGTTTTGTGCCGCTTTTTTGATGCTGCTGGTTCTTGGTTACTTGTGCAAAAAAAGGGGGGGGAAAGGAATCGATACAAAAATACAAAAAAAATGGTCATTTTTTGGGGTGTCTTCAAACCTCCAAGAATTAATCTGAGTTTAGTGGGACATTTAAATACAAATAAAGAACAGCAAGCACAGAAGAACTGTACCATCAGAGATCAGGGTGGGATAAATTTATCTATTTGTATTCTGTAAACTTTTGTTATTACTATTATTTTGAAAACATGTTGAAAAATAAGCTTAGGATACCTACAAGGACTTCACAGTGCTGGAGACAATACCAGTTGTTTTAGATGGGCTGGGTATTTTTTCTCTCCTTCTGGCTTACTTTTTCTTGAAAATAAACCATACTGCTGCTAGACCTCATGAACTCTGTGGTTTGGCCAAGAATACCTATCTTAGGATAATGGTTTTGACAAAGCTTGAATAACAAAGGGAAAGACGACGTGGAAGATTCTCCAGTGAACTGCATCTAATCATGGTTACGTTTTCAACTTACGACTGCATTCTCCAGGTCTAAGCTAAGGCAGCGGTCCAATAAGCCACACAGCCCGATTTTATGACTCGGTTCCTGCCGTTGTTAAATGAATCAGGCAGTCGTTAAGCGAATCCAGCTTTCCTGGTTGATTTCACTGGTGAGAAACCGGCCGGAAAGGTTGCAAATGAACTGCATTGAACCAAACTTATTCGGCCCAATGCGATTCGACACCCAAGGAATCTGCCGGCGATCATGTGACTCTGCAAACACTGCAACCATCATAAATACACGCCAATTGCGCCGAGATTTGGATCATGTGACGACTACGGGGACCTTGCCACGGTCGTAAACATCGCCTTTTGCAAGTGCCGTCATAGCTTCAAAGACTTGCCAAACGGATGGTTGCAAATCGAGGACTACCTGATAACATTCCCATTTTGCAAAGCCCAATCGGATCGCCGCTTTGCTTCCGCTGACTTCGCCTAAAACTTCATGAGGACTAGCTGCGTGCGGAGCTGCCTGCCATATATTTCTGACACTTTTAACGCCAAATCAGGCTGAACAAGATTGAGTTTTCTGTAACCCGTTCCAGCTTTGCTTCCCGAAACCGTAAAAGGAGATTTCAAACTTACCTTGGACCAGAGAAGCAAGCAAAAAAATAAAAAATAAAAATAAAAGAGAGTGTATTTTGGCTCATTCGTCCACAAGAGAAACGAACATTTTCCAAGAAAAATCCCTGCCAGGAACCAACGCCGTAATCCCGAGTCGAAAATTTTTGTTTACAGCCAGGGTTAAGTTCCAGCGTTGCCAAAAAGCACGTTTTCCCATCTCTTGCACGCCTTTTTTTCCCAATGTGTGTGTGTTGGCCGGCCTTTGGGAGAAAATGTTTATTTGGAAAAATGGGATTAATTAAAAACAAACTCTATTGCAGCAGCAGGAGTGTGTTGTTTTTTTTTTTGTGTGTGTGTGTGTGTGTGTGTAAGAGTGTTTTCAGCCCAGAGCGATCAAGCCCAGGGCGATAGCAGAGGGTGGTTTTCTTGGGGGCCAGCCAAGGAAACAAAGTAAATTGATGGATAAAAGCCAGAAATTTTACAGAAACTTTTTATCGGCTCAGCGTTCCCCGTTTCTGGCTGCATTCACACCACCAGTTTCCCCGAGTAGGTAAAAAAAATGTGTGTGAGTTCAGATTTGGGGTGAGAAGGAGCCAAGCCGTTGGCATAATTTACAATTTGTGTGTTGTTTTGCAAAGCCGGGGAAGGATGATTTCGGTCCCTGGGTGGAACAGGTTGTGTGAATGCGAACTTTCACAGGTCAAGGGAAAAGAAAACCACATACACAAACACACTTTCTGCTGCATTTAATCTGCCTCTCCTCCTTTTGCAAGTCAGATTAACCATTTTCATTTTGATCTAAACGATGTCAATAGTCCCAAAGGCAGACCAAGGAATCTCTGCATTTCGGTCACATTGACGGTAAAGGTTTCCTTTATCAGAAACCAGGATCCGGCCACCTGCTTCCTGGCTTGGAGTCCTTTTGTCTCCATCCAGGCTGGGCAGGAAGTGTCCGGTTGGTGGCCCCATTCAGTTGTGATTTTTGCAAATCCGTGATTCTTGTCCTTGCAATCCTCCAGAGGCAGCTCTTGTGCCGAATAACACATCTTGGGCTGGAGCAAAAAGAGATTTTGAACAAACCAGGATTGTTGGGCTTGCCTTGGGATGGTGTGTGTGTGTGTGTGATTCTTGGAATTGCTGGCTGTTTCCACCCACTCGTAACCCTCAACACTGCTGTTGTGTTCGCTAAATAGGCGATGCCCAAACCGAACCCTATTTTCATTCGTACAGAATGAAATGAAGTTGAAAGGGACCTTAGAGGTCATCTGTCTCAACCCCCGCCGCCCATTTGCAAGGATCTTCCATTCCGGGGACAGCCAGCAGTATTCCCATGTTCACTGGGGAAGAAACCCTGCTCCCACCAGCAATTTCCCCCCATGCCATCCGAAATCAACTTCCTTACAATTTCGCACCATCAGCACATCTATACCATGGCAGCTTTAAGACGGCTGGTGGGCTTCAACTCCCAGAATTCCCCAGCCAGCGGATGGGTGGCCTGTTTTTTCCTTATCCAACAGAAGCAAAAAGTCCAGAAAAAAAGTCCCATTCGGTTCTTACCATGAGGTGATTTATTTTCCCCCTAAGGTCCAACTTCCACCCGCTCTGCTGGCTAGGGAATTCTGGAAGTTGGGTAACCCTCTCCTTCTCTTAAATCTGCCAAGGTTGGACATGCATAGTATAAGGTCTCCTGTTTGAGTTCGAACCCTGTTCTTCTATTCTTCCTGCTGTACAGAATAGAATGCAGAACAAGAGAGTTGGAAGGGACCTTGGAGGTCATCCAGTCCAACCCTCTGCTCAAGCAAGAAACCGTATACCATTTCAGTCCAATCTCTTCTTAAGAACCTCCAGTGATGGAGCATCTGCAACTTCTTGGTGGCAAGTTGTTCCACCGATTAATTGTGCTCACGGTCAGGAAATTCCTCCTTAATTCCAAGTTGCTTCTCTCCTTGGTTAGTTCCCATCCACTGTTTCTTGTCCTGCCTTCAAAATGCTCTGGAGAATAGCTTGACTCCCTCTTCTTTGGGGCAGCCCCTGAGATATTGGAACCCTGCTATCATGCCTCCCCTAGTCCTTCTTTTCATTAAACTAGACAAAACCCAGTTCCAGCCACCGTTCTTTATACGTTTTAGCCTCCGGTCCTCTAATCCTCTTGGTTGTTCTTCCCTGCACTCTTTCCAGAATCTCAACATCTTTTTTACACTGTGGGGATCAAAACTGGAAGCACTATTCCAAGTGTGGCCTTATTACCAAGGTATTCTAAAGTGGTATTAACACTTCACGTGGTCTTGATTCTACCCGTTGACGCAGCCTAGGATTGCCTTGGCTTTTTTGGCAGCTGCAGCACACGGCTGGCTCATGTTTAAATGATTGTCCACTAGGACTCCAAAACCCATCTCAAAGTTTATTGCTATTGAACCAGACCTGTGGATTTGGTTTTACTTCCCTAAATGCTCATCAAGAATCTCCGTCCAGGGGAATAAAGGCAAATCCCACCCACCCAGAAATGCTCCCTTCAAAGTTGTTGTTTTACAGAGATTTATTGACATTCACGCTTTCAAGAGGAAGAATCCTGACCTTCGTTTTTTTCCTTTCTCAAAAAGATTAAGAGGCCCCTTTTCCCTTTTGTCCTTCCCGGGATTCCAGGCGTTATCAATTCAACCAGATGTTGTTTCCTCTTTAAAATATATATTTATATCCTGCCACCCAGCTGCACTCAAGAGCTTGGGGGAAAATAATTGGCAGTACAACAGGGGTGTAATCAGGATTTTTGGGAAAAGGCCGTACTCTGACTGGCAAAACCATCGTATTATTTAATTTTGGTTTAAAAAGGAAAAAAAAACAGACCTCTTTTACGGACACAAGCATTCTGCAACTACAGGTAGCTCTCGACTCGCAATGGTTTGTTTAGTGATCGTTCGAAGTTATAACGGCATTGGAAAAAAGTTGACTTATGACCGTTTTTCACACTTATGACCGTTGCAACATTCCTGTGGTCAAAATTCAGATGCTTGGCAAATAGACTCATATTTATGACGGGGTGGAACAAAAGTCCAAGAGGGAAGCCAGATTCACTTAACAACCATGGTGGCCAAAGATCGTAAAAGGGGATGAAAACTCCCTTAACGCATGTCTCATTTAGCAACGGAAATCCTCCAGCCCTTCCCTTTGCCCTGTCTGGGGTGAATGGGGAGGTGAGGGGGGGGGTGTCACACAACCATCTGCGACCAGAGTAATAAACCCCACGCCATAATTTGCACTCACATTCCATTTTGGCACACGCAAAAATCAAGTGGCAACGAGTTCCTCAGACCACTCTCCTTTGAAGCTCCCCCTTTGGAGTCCAAAGCTGGATTTTAGAAATATTGCTCATCGGAAAGGGGGGGGAAACGGGGACACCCACCCCCTGTATATATTCTATCGAAATTCAAAGCCCCCTCCCCTTACGCTTCCCTGGGTAGAAGGGGAAGGGGGAAAAAACCAAGGCGCAGGACTTCGAAAAAGTGCAGCAACCCATTTCACGGCCTGCTAAACTCGGTTTAGCGAAGGCCCAGCCAACATTGTGCGCCCAAATTCTTAAAACTGGGGTATCTTTCAATCACAAAAAGGCACCCATAAAATTCCTATTTTTTCCCCATCCCCGTTTTGAATTCAAGCCTTGGCATTGTTACGAAGAAACTGGTTCAAACCTTTCAGCCAGGGAATAATACATTTTGAAATAGTTTGGCAATTTTTGTCCCCCCAATACTGGTGGGTGAATAAGTGGGATCCACCCACAACAATACACCCTAAATTTGCACCTCCTGCCCTCCAGCTCTGTTCCAATCCTGCCGTGCAGCGGCTGTCACTCAACACGGCTGCAGTTTTTATAATATTTTGCCCCCAGGGGTTAACTTTTCCGTAGCTTAACCTGTTGGGTTGTTTTATGTACGATCCCACCATCGTAATCCCAAAAATTCAGAACAAAGGATGGATGCAGTCATCTTTAAAAGTCCTTTTTGGAGTCAGGGATCCCCAGGGATCTCTTGGTGGGATCTGTTCCTTTTTTTGCAGGAATTAAAACAGGGAGT
Source organism: Notechis scutatus (assembly GCF_049901735.1). Lineage (NCBI taxonomy): Eukaryota > Metazoa > Chordata > Lepidosauria > Squamata > Elapidae > Notechis > Notechis scutatus. The sequence goes on along the minus strand of NC_142022.1, from coordinate 4,980,416 downwards.
CAAAAACAGTGGATAGAAATGTCCCAAGGAATCACACACCCCTTTTCCCCCCCCCCACCCACCCCCAGATCCTATCCAAATTCAGGCTATAACTAGATTCGTGAACGCCGGTTCCGGGCAGCGAGAATAAAACTAACAAAATGGGGATTCTTTTCCTTGCAAAGTTCCCAGCAAATTGGCAAACTTGTCAGTCAGATTCCGAGCTCCATTTTGCCTGCAGGAAAACCAAGAGTGCAGGCAGATTTCTCCTCTTTCCTTTCGCCTTTGCCCAACAACCACCCTGCAGGGTAGGCCGTCCCCGAGGACATGCCGAGAATTTTCTGATCTGGATGCGAGGAAGTCGGAAAGGCGTGCAAAGAAAACTCACAATCCCAACGGCCTTTTGTGTTTCCCCGCTACCAAGCAGACCAAGGGGTGCCTTTTGAAAGACTCCTGTGAGACCCCCAAACCTTGCTACTCTCACTCAAGGGGGGGGGGTGGAAACAAGGGGGAATTTAGCCACAAAAAGTCCTCATCATATTTGAGAAGGAGGCGACGATTTTTGCTTCTTGGACCATCCTGCTTTTCCTGTCCAGCTGCCCTCAAAGGAGCTTTTCCGGCACCTGGCCTGACCCATCCAAGCGTGGTGGCGGGTTCGAACTATCCCCAGAAGAGATCCCTTTTTTTGGGAGGGGGGATGTAAAATCAGAACCCCGTGGAGGTAAGCAGCCTGCCGTGCCAGCCTTCCCAAACAAGCCTTCTAAATTTAAAATCCCCGCTGCGGAGTCCTGTGTGATCCAGAAGCTGGCTGCGTTTGTGCGGCAACTCTGGCCAGCCCAGCCTTGGGATCCTGGTTAAATACAGGGAAAGCGGGGGTTGGCTTGCCTCGCCTTCCTGCCTGCCTTCCATCCTTTCCCTGCCTCCCTTCTTCCTCTCCGCGGGGTTCCCACGCTCCAGGCTGCCATCCGTCCGGTGCAGCATCCTCCTCCTCCTCCTCACTCGTCGGGCGAGCAAGCGGGGTGCGGCTGGTCGGGGCTGCCCACGCTGCCCGTGCTGGAGCTGCCGTCGCCCAGATCGCGGGGTCCGCAAGGCAGGCTGAGCTCCGACGAGCCTCCGCCCGGGCTGGGGCTGGCATCGGGTCGGGCGGCGGCGGCGGCGGCGGTGGCAGCGGCGGCGGCGCAATCCTCCAGCGCCAAGCAGAGCTCCTTCAGCTCCAGGTTGTCCTGCGCCAGCCGCTCCTGCAGCCCTTCCAAGCCGGCCAGCTTGCGCAGGCAGCCGGCCACCTCGTCGCGCAGGACTTGCGCTGCGTGGTGCCCGAAGAGCTGCCAGTGCCGGGCCAGGCGCTTGGCTTTCAGCCGGTCCTCGTCCAGGAAGCAACAGAGGTCGCGCAGCTCGCGGTTCTCCGCCTGCAGCCGCCCGTTGACGGCTTTCAGCTCGCGGATCTCGCGCAGGTGCTCCTGCAGCTGCCGGTTCACGCCCTGGATCAGCCGGCCGCGTTGCACCAGCGCCGCCAGCTTCTCGGCCTCCTCCCGGCGCAAGCGGCGCACCAGCTCCTCCTTGCTGCAGCCGGCTAGGTCCGCCTCGCTGGCCGGAGCATCGGACGGCGGAGGAGGAGGAGGAGGAGGAGGCGGAGGAGGCGGCGGTGGGCTGGAGGACCGGCCGACCGGGGGCGGCGGCGGCGGCGGCGGCGGCGCGGGAACATCGCTCGCTCAGCTCCGGTCGGTGCAAAGCGGCGCGGGGGAAGCAACCGGTTAGCCCGCCCGTGCAGCGGCATCTTTGCAAGGCTGGATGCCGGGAGGAGCGAGCCGCGCTTTTGCAGCGGGACCTCCCTCTTCCTCCTCCGCCGCCGCCGCCGGGATTAACGGGACGGATGCCCGGGCGCGCTGCACCTCCGCCGGCCGGGAGCAGGTGCAGCAAAGGGAGAAGGGCGCCTGCGCGGCGGAGGGCGGGAGTGAAAGGGGAGGAGGGAGACGGGGAGGGGGCTGGGAAAGGATGCCCTGTCGGTGCAAAGTGGGTGGGTGGGGGAGCGGGAGCGCGCGGGCGCGTGCACGGGAACGGACCGACGGCGGGGGTGGAGAAAGCAGAGCTGGGGGGGTTGTTGTTTTTAATCCCCCAAGCCGGGAAAAATTGGGGAGAGGATGGGTGGGTGGAGGGAAAACGGAGCAGGCTTGCACCCTTTCCCCGCTTGCAATCCGGATTAAGGAGTCTCTTGCACCCACCCACCCAGCCTGGGCCACCCACTCACCCCCGGCAGCCTTCTGTGGCTTGGCAAGGGGCGCGCGTGCATTGGAGGAGGAATTGTGGTTAGGGGGCGTGGGTGGGTGGGGTTTGTACCCTTTCCCCACTTGCAATCCGGATTAAGGGTTCTCCTGCACCCACCCACCCAGCCTGGGACCACCACCACCCCAGCAGCCTTCTGTAGCTTGGCAAGGCACGAGCAAGCGGTGGTTCCCGCGCAAGGATGCGGAATTGGGATTGGGGGCGTGGGCGAAACGGAGCTGACTTGCACCCTTTTTCCGCTTGCAATCCGGATTAAGGAGTCTCCTGCACCCACCCACCCACCCAGGGACCACCACCACCCCCGGCAGCCTTCTGTAGCTTGGCAAGGGGCGCGCGTGCATTGGAGGCGGAATTGGGGTTAGGGGGCGTGGGTGGGTGGGGAAACGGCTTGCACCCGTTCCCCGCTTGCAATCCGGATTAAGGGTTTTCCTGCACCCATCCACCCACCCACTCACTCACTCCGGGGGCTGGGACCCTCTCCCCCTTCCAGCAGCCTTCTGCAGCTTGGCAAGACCCGGGCAAATAAAATTGGGAAGACGGTGGGTGGGGTGCGTGGGTGGGTGGGTGGATTGGGGGAGAAAATGGAGCAATCTTGCACCCTTTCCCCGCTTGCAATCCGGATTAGGGAGTTCTCCTGCACCCACCCACCCACTCCGGGGTCTGGGATCCCCGGGCAGCCTTCTGCAGCTTGGCAAGACGCGGACAAACCGACTCCATCCGCGCTCCCGCGGCGGGATGCGGAATTGGGGCAGGGGGCGTGAGGATAGGGATCATGGAGTGGGGGTTTGGCGTAGGACGCTTGCCGGGATGGGAGGGTTGGAGGAATCGGTGCAAAAGTACGATCGGGGGTGTCGGATTCAATTTGCGTGGGAAGGAAGAGCTGGCAACCCCGGTGGGTCGTGTGAATGCGGGCAAGCCTTGCTTGAAGACACAGGATGGGCTCAATCGGTGAGGAAACATCGAGGGCTCGTGATTTCTAGGCTTGGGTCTCCGAAAGGGGCTGGAGAAAGGGTCGAGGTTGCCCCGTTCTGCGGTTTGTGTCTTGGCCCCTGGTGCAGCAGGCTTGGGTCATGTGAACTCTGCCAATGGGTGAAAGGAGAAGGTTGCAGGAACCCATTGCCTCTGTCTGGCTCCAGAGAAGTAATTTCCTTTGCATTTCTGTGGGAAACCGGCTCTGAATCATTTGGCTGGCTCACAGACACATCCTGTCTGGCAACTTTTGTGTTAAAGTGAGCATTGTCTTAGTTTGCAGGATAAGATCCCAGACCTTGATTTCTTAAAACCCAGGGTTGGTTAGACCATCACAAACCAGGTTTAGCTTGATGGGCGAGTGGGTCCAGAACTAATTTCCCCCTTAAATCTAATTTTCTATTGGTCTGTTTGCAGGGGGATAAACCGAATTCCTCTTTAGGATTGCTTTGTCAAACGCTGTTCCCTCCATACCACCAAAAAAAAGGATTTAAAAGCCAAACTAAAAAAAAAAAAAGATTTAAAAGCCAAACTTTTAAAAACTTCAGTTTTATTTTTCCCTCTGCAAATCTTTTCCTTCTTGCCTTTATCAAACTGCAGCCCCAAAGCAGGGACCTTCTTTTGACTTAAACCTGATTATAAAAGGTAAATAAAATCTCAAAGAGGTAGTGATCTATTCTTTTATACCAGAATAAATCCAGTTTGCTATCCTGGCTTGAAACCGAAGGACAATATGGCTGATTCCCACCATGGTTAGCCAAACTATAGTTTAACCTTGTTAAATTACAGGTAAACCTCGACTTACAACAGTTCATTGAGTTCAAAGTTAGAACGGCACTGAAAAAGGGACACAGCCATTTTTCACACTACAACACCATTGTAGCACCCCCATAGTCACGTGATCAAAATTCAGCCACTTAGCAATTGATTCATATTTATGACAGTTGCACTGTCCTGGGGTTATATGATCCCCTTTTGCAACCTTCTGACAACCAAAGTCAATGGAGAAGACAGATTCACTTAACAACCGAGTTACTAATTTAATGAGTGATTCACTTAACAACTGCAGAAAGAAATAGCGATAGCCCTTAGACTTATATACCGCTTCACAGTGCTTTACAACTCTCTATTAAGAATCAGCCTCTTGCCCGCAACAATCTGGGTCCTCATTTTAACGACGGAAGGATGGAAGGTGAATCAATCGAGCTGGTCAGAACTGAACTGCTGACTGGGCAGAATTAGCCCACATTCTAACTGGGAAGGAAAAGGAAGATAGCAATAGCATTTAGATTATATACCGCTTCCCAGTGCTTTCCAGCCCTCTCTAAGCGGTGTACAGAGTCAGCCTCTTGCCCCCAACAATCTGGGTCCTCATTTTAATGACCTCAGAAGGACGGAAGGCTGAGTCAATCTCAAACTCGACAGGATTGAACTGCTGACAGTGGGCAGAATTAGCCTGCATTCTAACCACTGGGAAAGAGAAGGAAGGAAGGACTTATATACCGCTTTACAGCCCTCTCTAAGCGGTTTACAGAGTCCGCCTCTTGCCCCCAACAATCGGTCCTCATTTTAACAACCTCAGAAGGATGGAAGGCTGAGTCAACCTCAAACTGGTCAGGATTGAACTGCTGGCAGTGGGCAGAATTAGAATAGAATAGAATTCTTTATTGGCCAAGTGTGACTGGACACACAAGGAATTTGTCTTTGGTGCAAATGCTTTCAATATACATAAAAGATGCATTCGTCAAGAGTCAAGAATCATCGGGTAGAACACTTAATGATAGTCACAGGGTACAATACTGCATTCTAACCACTGGGAAAGGAAGGAAGGAAGGAAGGAAGGAATAAATACCCCTTAGACTTTATATCCCGCTTCACAGGGCTTTCCAGCCCCCTCTAAGTGGTTTACAGAATCAGCCTTTTGCCCCCAACAATCTGGCTCCTCATTTTGCTCACTTCAGAAGGATGGAAGGCTGAGTCAAATTCGTAAAATGGGGCAAAACTCACTTCTCAAATGTCTTGTTTAGCAACAGAAACATCGGACTCTATTGTGGTTGTGAGTTGAGGACGATGGAGTTTTCTGCAACACGCTAAAACCTAAACTCTGCACGGAGCTCCTTTGGAGTTCTGTCCATGATCCTCCTGGCTAAGGCCGGCCTTGATTCTTAGCACGCTGCCAACCCTCTGCAAATTTCCACACACACACCTTTTTTTTTTTTTCCTGTCGGGAAAAGACGGATAAGGGAGATGCACAGGCCAAGACACCCTTTAATTTGTTTTTCTCCGGGATTGGCAAGGTTCAAAGGGATGCAAGCCAGGCCATAAACCTTAAAAGAAAGGGAGAGAGAAAAATCCGATTTATTTTTTTGACATGCCTGGGTGCCATGCCAAGTAGAACTTGGTGTCTTCCTGGTTGCTTGAGGGTTTTGACAGCTCTGGCATTAAGAGGAAAGCAGAAAGGAACTCCTGCCTGGATGGAGTCTGCAGGCAGAAACACGGGTTTTTTTCAAAATGGGGAGAACCCCAAAATTTGCTGCAAAAGGGAGAAGGTAGCAGACGGCTCTACCGGTGGAAGGCTTGGGGTGGGTGTTTATTTAACATTGTCCCCTCCATCCCATCAACACCCCAACTGATAACTAAAGCCACTGTTCTGACCTAGGCTTTCCAAAATCATGAAGCAGACTCCTTGTCCCGATAAAACCCCTTTTATTTAGATTAAAGTGAATTCCTCGCCAGCAAAGTCCCGGCAAACAGTATTTTCATGAGATTTCACAACGACGGACCTTTATCAGGCTTGGAGAGTTGCCAGGCCAATAGCTTCTAAACGCCACACCATAGCGGCAATTACTTGGCAAGAAGTCAGGAACAGATCTTCACTCTAATGAAGTGAATTAATTGTCTCCTGCTAACACCACTCTCCTTGCTCCTTTTATTCCCTATGGGAGAGGCCATTCTCTGTCCACCTGTGTCCTTACTCCGGAGTCAATCCTTGTTCCATAACTGTTCCCTTCTCCTGGCAGCTCTGTGCATGCGCACATTGGGAACAGGCTCCAGCTGTTCTTCCTCACTGATCTCTGACTCTGAAGGGAGGGCCCTGGCCCCATCTGCGCCTCCGATGCAGAGCCCTCGTAAGAGCCTTCCCCAGACTCCAGGACTGGCCCATGTTCCTCCCCAACCTCCTCACTGCCCGAGTGTGATGGGCCACAACAGCCACACACCTCTAGGCACCGCATAAGTACAGTTAGTCCTCGACTTATGACAATTCATTTAGTGACCATACAAAGTTATAATGGGATTGGAAAAAAAGTGACGGTTTTTCACACGACCATTGCAAGAATCCCAATCAAAATAGAGACACTTGGCAACTGCCGCCTATTTATGATGGTGTGGCACCGTCATTGTACTCGGTGCACATTGGCTGGGGATGATGGTCCTTGTAAGCCTTATCTGGATGATAATATTGTTCAGTTATAACACTCCTCCTGCTTTCCAAGTTAACCGGTCTGTTTCAGCCTTTCTCCAGCCTGGTGTGCCCAACCAGCATATTGAGTGGCATCTCCCAGCACTCTACGCTTGCAGCTGGGGATGAGTGGTTTGGTAGTTAGAGAAATCCCTGTTTGGAAAGGCTTATTCCGTGGATTACAAATGCAATACTTGGTTATAATGTGAGTAGCCAAAACTCCAGATGAGCCCCATGCTAAGAGAGGACAGAATAACTGATGAATAAATGAGATTTTTTATTTAAAAGCACAAAGGGATCGATGTTCTTCAATGCTCAAAGCAATGAATTAATCATGCTTCTAGTCCTCAGCTTCTAGCCGCGAAGCCCGAGGGGATCCACTTTTTTATATGCACAATGAATTAATCATGCTTCTAGTCCTCAGCTTCTAGCCGCGAAGCCCGAGGGGATCCACTTTTTTATATGCACAATGAATTAATCATGCTTCTAGTCCTCAGCTTCAGCACTATTTCCAGTCCCAAAGCCCAAAGGGATCCACCTTTTTATATGCACACAACAGTGAATTAATCATGTTTCTAGTCCACAGCTTCAGCACTATTTCCAGTCCCATAGCCCAGAGGAATCCATTTTTAAAAAGTGCACAAAACTCATTAATCATGTTACTAGTCCTTAGTTATTTTCCAGTCCCATTTTAGGTCTCAAAATATGCAAGTATGCTTTTTTAAATTTTATTTGATGCTGCTCCTTCCAGAAGGCTTAACCGCCCTAAGGAAGCCTCCTCTGAAATGCATCGGATCATAACACCCATAAGCCCCATCCTAGGCTTGTTATGACCCATCTATGAACTATAACGATGGATGGAGTTTGCGCACGCGCTGTCTCCCCCCCAAAAAACCTAGTCTCGGTTTCCATCTTTACCACTGGCAAGCGCCGCCTGACAGGCCTTCGTGCACCTGCCGCTCATGCCAGCGGTAAAGATGGAAACCGAGAATACGGCGGGGGGGAGGGCGCATGCGCAAATCCCATCCAGGCCGGCGGCGACCCGGAAGAGATTCTGCTCGTGGTGGTCACGTGATAGCGTTCCATCTAAACAGCTGCAAATGGCTGCTGGTGGGTTTTTTTTGCAGCTGGAAAGGGGAGAAATGGATATCGAGGGGGGCCGTTTGGGATTTGAGGGGCCGTTAGGGGCTTGACTGGCTCGCCTTTTTGTGCGGACGTGGGCCGCTGAACGAGACGGGGAGGTTCTATCCACCAAGGCGGGGGGTGGGGTTGTTTTGTCTTCCAAGACTTGGGTGCCTCTGAGCATGTACAGAGTGCCTCGCCTCTTCCTTTTCTCGGGGAAGCAGAATGGTTGGCGAGGAGGGAAATAAAAACACAAGAAGGGCATTCAAGAAAAGAGGAGGAAAATAATAGCTATTGTGAATATTAATCAGATTTTTAGCTCCTTCTGTAAAATAGCATTTAAAAATAAGACTTTTCCTAGAGTGCATTATTTCCTGTGATTGAATCCCCATCCCTTTCTTTGGATAAAGTTTTTTTAAGGGGTCCATCCCCCAAAATGTGTAAAAATTGAGTACGGTTTTGTCGATTTCTCATATGAACATTTTAAAAAAATTAATAAATTTAATACACCACTTGTGCTTGCTTTTGGACAAAAAGGGTTTAACCACTCTCCTTTCTGTGGTGACCAGAGTGATTTTATTTTAATTTTTTCCCCATCCTTCAGTATAATATTTTTTGGGGTATTTGGCTGTTGAATTCCTCAAACACCATAAAACACAAGAACTTACAACCAGGTTGGGAAAACTCTACAAATGTGGGAAGAATTATTGGATGCTGTGGCTGGGAAGGTCTCAGAGATGGAAAAAAAGCTTGTGGGCTAGAACCATGACTTCTCTGCTTTCCTTCCAGGCTGAGGAGTGCAGCCTGATGCCGGCAAGGGATTTTGTGCTGAAAGAGAGGGACTCCCATCAATCATGACCAGCAATCTGGACATTTTTGTGGGTAACACCACCTTGATCGATGAAGAAGTCTATCAACTGTGGCTAGATGGATATTCTGGTAAGTCTCAATCTTTCACATCTGTTGTCCGTTTCTCATGAAAAAAGACAGTTTGAAACGGTGTCTCTCAGCCATGGCAACTTGAAAATGAGAGAACTTCAATTCCCAGAATTCCTGAGCTGGTTGGGGGAATTCTGGGAGTTGACGTCCACCCATCTTAATAGCTGCCAAGGTTGAGAAATCCTAATCTAAGGCAGGGGTCCCCCACCATGGCAATTTTAAGACTTGTGGACTTCAACTCCCAGAATCCCCCAACCTGCATACTTTAAGATGGGCGGACTTTATCTCTTAGAATTCCCCAGCCAGGAGTTGAAGTTTTCCTATCTTAAAGCATGTTGGCTGGGGAATTCTTGGGGAAATGAAGTCCACCCATCTTCAAGCTGTCATGTTTGAGAAACTTTGGAGTAGATGATCTCTAAAGTCCCAATCCTGGCAACCTAGGAGAATATAAACTAGATTCTTGCATGTCTTTCATTGTAGGTGTGATGACCCAAAGGGGCGTGACACAAAAATAACCAAGTCACCAAAATAGAATAAAGTTCCTTTAATGCCTCCAACTTGGCCCCAATGTCCAATTATCTTCCGCTGGAAGATAACTCTTAACTCTTCTTAACTCTTAAAGAAAAAAGTTTACGGAGGGAGTAAATGCAGTCCACACCCGAAGTAAAGTTAATTCAAAATAAAAAAAAACCAACACAAACCACACTGAAGTTATTACTATGGCAGGCAAGGATGATTAATTGCAGACTTCTACCAGATAACAAGGCAACCACAGTTGGGAGGAAGCCAAAACACAGATAAGCTCCGACAAGAATAATGCACACTTTGCTTCCAGCACTGGGCCATGCGCAGTTTGTCCTTTTAAACAGTCCTCACAGCTGCAGCCCATGAAGGGCATCAGGGCCCCTTCCTCCCCCATAGACCACGCCATTCACATTTTTCCCTTATCTGCCTTTCCCTGTGTGCCCTAGGATGAAGAGGGGATGGGCCTGGGTCTTCCTCTGAATGCCCAGCCGGTCTGTGCCCTTCCCCAGTTTTCTCCACAACCTCCGGAGCCACACTCCCACTCCCTGTCGGCTGTTGTTCCTGTCCCTTGGAGTCAGACTCCAACAGGGGCATGAGAGTAGCTCTTTGCATGCTTTTTCTTGGCTGTGATTGGTCACACTAGCCTTAAAGCCAGGCACAAATACTTTCAGTCCATGAATCTTCCGTCAGTGTGAATCTTACTTCTTCAGAGACAAACTTTTCCCTCTTGGCTTTCCCCAGTGGATGATGCCGTCTCTCTTCGGCTGCGTTCTGGCATCCTGGAGCAGACCGGCGCCACGGTTGACGTTCTCCAAAGCGACACCATGGACCATTACCGCACTTTCTACATGCTGGAACGTCTCCTCCATTCTCCCCCCAAGTTACTGAACCAGCTGCTTTTCCAGATCCCGCCTTGCCGGCAGACAATGCTGATCGAGAGGTAGGCTTGACAAATGGGGCAGTGGAGGAAATGCCCTGTAAGCTCCTGCCTCTCCTTCTCACTCGAGAAAGTAAAAACTCTTGAAACTTAGGTGCTTCAAAAGGAACCTTTTGCCAAGAACCTTCTGCTAAGTGATAGCAGAACAAAAGCAAAGCAGACTCTAAATCCCCTCTGGCAATACAGTTATAAATAAGGCATAAAAAAACCCTCCCTCCAGACCAATGTGGATTCAGCCAATCCACAGGTGTGGAGATGTTATTGTAAGGGCAGTCCTGAGAACCAGGTAAGCAAGCATTCCCAGGGTCATCTTCCGCTGGCTTTCAGAGTGAATCAACCCACATGGCCCTCCCCCCTTTGTACACTCCCCAAAAGGTGAGAAAATCTCAGGGCGCTTAGGTGCCAGGATAAAGGTTATAAAATAGCAGTTGTCAGAGGTATAAAAAAAGAATTACATTCAAGGTGTCCCCCCCTCCCCCCAGTTGAATGGCAGTATCACTCTAGGGGTCTGTTCTGACCCAAACCTTGTTCCAAGGAAACAAACACCAAACAGAGGTAACAGCAAAACTTTTTAATGATTCTTTACGAATTCCGTTCCTTCCCGGTTAAAAGGCTGTTTCAAACTAATGGTCTCTGATAAGAACGAGCCTTGCAAGGTGGTGCAAGGCTGCCAAGAACACTAGATAAAGTTACCAAGAAATATTTCAAACACAAAGAGTCTCCAAACACCAACCAAGATACTCCGGACGTCCACAAGGCTTGAGTGCGAAAACTTCTTTGCTTCCTGCAAAGAACTCCAGTTTCTCAGCTGGCTTTTATCCCTTGAGGGAGGGGACATTACCTTGCAGCCTTACTCCTGAGTTGCCCATGCTGCTGCGGCTGCTCTTTCCTTTGAGCAGCCCTGCGTGCACGAACACTGGGCACAGGCTCCTCGGGGGCCTCTTCATCACTGCTGCCAGCCTCCACACTCTCCAGAGGCAGCATTCCACTCCCTGATGGTCCTGGCCCCATCCCTGCATCACACACAGGCTCCTCATCTGAGTCCTTCATTCTCTGAGACCTCAGCCATCCGCACCTGCTGCTGGTGAACCACAACAGGATCTGACAGGGTCCCTGGGTTGGATTTGGGCCACACACTCACTTTGTGGCAACCCAGCTATTGTTTAGAAAAGTACTATATGCGAATCCAGTCCTGTGAGTCACTGGAGGTTTTTCATGAAGAGCCACTTGTCTGCAACAGTGCAGATAGTCCTTGACTTACGACCATAATGGAGCCCCAAATTTATCTTGCTAAGTGAGAAATGTGTTAATGGAGTGTTGCCCCATTTTAAGACTTCCCTTGCCACATTTGTTAAGTGGATCATTGCAGTTCTTCAATTAGCGACACGGCTGTCTGGCTTCTCCACAGACTTTGCTCGTCAGGCGGTCGCAAAAGGGGATCATGTCACTCCGGGACACTCCCACCGTCATAAGTATGAGTCAGCTGCCAAGGTGGCTGAATTCTGATCACGTGACCATGGAACGGTCATAAGTGTGAAAAACGGTCCCTAAGCCTCTTTTGTCAGGGCCGTTGTAACTTTGAACGGCCGCTCAAGGAACTGTTGTAAGTCGAAGACTACCTGTAGTAGCAGTGTTTTATTCCTTTTCAGGTACTATGCCTTCAATGCTGCTTTTGTGCGTGAGGTGCTGGGGAAAAAGCTATCGAAAGGGACCAAGAAAGATCTGGATGATATCAGTGCCAAAACCGGCGTGACTCTTAAAAGTTGCCGCCGGCAGGTAAGTTGAGGCCTGAATTCCCAAAACTAGCTTTTCTCTTGTTTTCAGTAACTCTGAACTGACTGGGGTGAAAGGCAGATATGTTTTGCAGATGCTTGATGATCCAGTATCCTGTAAATACAGTTTGTTTGTAATGAAGGCGGGATGCAAATAAATAAAATCGGTTAGATGGACCAGGGGCTGCAACCCCAGACCAGCATGGTTTGTCTCCCAAGATGACGTAAAGCAAGGGTCTTCCAACTTGGCAAGTTTTAGACTTGTGGACTTCCAACTCCCAGAATTCCCGAGGTGACATGACTGGAGGGGGAATTCTGGGAGTTGAAGTCCACAAGTCTTAAAGCTGTCAAGTTTGAAAACCCCTATCTATCTATCTATCTATCTATCTATCTGTCTGTCTGTCTGTCTGTCTGTCTGTCTGTCTGTCTGTCTCTCTAATCAATATATCTGTTAATCATCTATATCCTCTGTCTCTAATTTATAACATCTGTAGATCTGTCTATCTTATATCTGTCTATCATCTATATCCTATCTATCATCTGTCTCTAATCAATATCTGTAGCTATCTGTTAATCATCTATCATAAGGGTCTTCAAACTTGGCAAGTTTAAGACTTGTGGACTTCCAACTCCCAGAATTCCTGGGCTAACATGACTGGAGGAGGAGAAATTCTGGGAATTGAAGTCCACAAGTCTTAAACTTGCCAAGTTTGAAGGCCCCTGATTATCTGTCTATCTATCTATCTATCTATCTATCTATCTATCTATCTATCTATCTATCTATCATCTGTCTCTAATCAATATATCTGTTAATCATCTATATCCTCTGTCTCTAATTTATAACATCTGTAGATCTGTCTATCTTATATCTGTCTATCGTCTATATCCTATCTATCATCTGTCTCTAATAAATATCTGTAGCTATCTGTTAATCATCTATCATAAGGGTCTTCAACCTGGGCAAGTTTAAGACTTGTGGATTTCAACTCCCAGAATTCCTGAGCTAACATGACTGGAGGAGGAGGAATTCTGGGAGTTGAAGTCCACAAGTCTTAAAGCGGTCAAGTTTGAAGGCCCCTGATGTAAAGCGTTGTTTTTTTCCCCCCTTCTGTTTCAGTTTGACAATTTCAAGCGTGTTTTCAAAGCCGTGGAGGAACTCCGCGGGTCGTTGGTAGAAAACATCCAGCAGCATTTCTTGCTTTCCGACCGGTTAGCCAGGTACGAAACTAAGCATGGATGATGTAATGTGCTCAAGGAAGAGTAATTAGGACTCTTTATTTTGGGCAGGGGGTGGGGGTTAGACTAGAAGATCTCTAAGGTCTCTTCCAGCCCTAGGATTCTGTGAATCCCAGAGTGTGGGCATCTAATCCACCGGAGAATTCATTGAGAGAATTTGGATCCGTCTCTGTTTCTCACACATTCTCCCTCCTTCCCTCCCTTGAGTCTACCCTGCAGAGTTTTTGTGCAATTCAAGACCTCCCTCCTCTTCATCTCTCTCTCTCCCTCTCTCTCCCACCTGCTCTTTCTCCCCCTTTCTCTCTCCTTCTCTCCTCTCCACCTCTCCCTCCTGCTATCTCTCCCTCCCTCCCTTTCTCCTTTCCATCTCTCTCTCTCCCTCCTTCTCTCCTCTCCACCTCTCCCTCCTGCTCTCTCTCCCTCCCTCCCTTTCTCCTCTCCATCTCTCCCTCCTTCTCTCCTCTCCATCTCTCCTGTTCTCTCCATCCCTCCTCTCCATCTCTCTCTTCCTGTTGTCTCTCTTCCTCTCTCCCTCCTTCTCTCCTCTCCATCTCTCTCTTCCTGTTGTCTCTCTTCCTCTCTCCCTCCTTCTCTCCTCTCCATCTCTCCCTCCTGTTCTCTCCATCCCTCCTCTCCATCTCTCTCTTCCTGTTGTCTCTCTCCCTCTCTCCCTCCCCATTCTCCTCTCCCTCTCTCTCTCCCCCTCTCTCCCCTTCCTGCTCTTCCTCCCCTCCTCCCTCCCTCCCTCTCTCGCACACACGCTACAGCACTATCTCTTCACCTTAAGACATGCGGACTTCAACTCCCAGAATTCTCCCGCTGGCCTTCCTGGCTGGAGAACTCTGGGAGTTCAAAGTCCACACCTCTTAACATTGCTAACGTTGAGACATACTGATCTAGACCGGAGACTCCAGAGGTGAGGTGAGATCTCAGTAAAGAATAACACCATTTGGTCCACGTACCCCACTCGCTGTGTGGTGTGGTCTGGCATGACAGGAAATCTGGGGTGGAGGGTGCAGAGATTTGAACTGCTGCGGGCACCCTTGCTGGAGGATGTGCTCCTGAGCACGGTCAGAATACAACACACACACACCCCACCAAAGCCGTAAGCAGGAAAAGGCTCACTCCCAAAGAAATAGAATAAGGAAATCTTATTTTTTCCCCATCTAAACTACAGCTTGGAGAGAGAGAAGCCATTTTGTGCCTTAAGCAGAAACCTTAAGCCTTTTGTGCAGCATGGACCTGCAAAACTTGGGCCGATAGATCAAGACCAGGGGTGGGATTCAAAAATCCCAATAGCCGGTTCTCTGCCCAGTTGCTGGGTGGGTGTGGTGCACAGTGGGCGTGGCCTATCAGAACTTCCCAGAGGGCCTTTTTTTTTTTTTTTTGCCTTCCCCAGAGTCCGGAGGCTTCTCTTGGGCCTCCCCCCGGGCTCCGGAGGCCTTCCGGAAGCCGGAAACAGGCCCGTTTTCCTACTTCCGGTTCGGTCCCTTTTTCGCCCCCCCCAGAGCCTCCCCGCAGACCCTACACCTACCTGCATCCAAAACGGACCACCTGGAGACTTCGGGGAGGGGCTGGGAGGGGCCAGCCAGTTGGTTCAACTACTGGTTCAGCGAACCAGATGTAAACTTAACATCAAAGATCTGGAATGTGAATTATAAAATAACCGAATCGGCGGAATATAAAGAAAACCAACATAAAATGTTGTATCGTTGGTGTTTGGCACCCTCAAGACTGGCTAAGGTTTACCCAAATTTAAAACCAAATTGTTGGGAGTGTGGGCAACAGCAAGGTACCTTCTTTCATTCTTGGTGGACATGCCCCAAAGCGGAAAAAAAAATACTGGAAAATGATTCAAACGTGGTTAGAAGAGTTAACTAAAAACAAAATTGATTTTGTCCCGGAATTATTCCTCTTAGGAATAATAATAATAAAAAAAACCTATAACAGAAAGACAAAATATCTTATATTTACATATATTAACAGCAGCAAGAATTTCATACGCTCAGTACTGGAAGAAAAACTCCATACCACCTGAAGGCTTATTAATCAAAAAAAAAAATTTAGAGTGTGTGGAAATGGATAAATTAACTATGGAATTAAAAGGGAAAGCAGACACAGAATATAATGCAGTATGGGAAACATGGTTTATTTGGATCGATAATAGGTATAAGAATAGAAAATGTAAATAATGTAAACTTAATATCCAGTTTCACCAAACCGGCCTGAACTGGCTGAATTCCACCCTGGTCAAGGCCCTTCCCTTTATCCTTGCTGACCAGCTGCCCTAGTGGTTAAGCTGCCCTGCTTAAACCCCCAAACCTTCTCCATTCCCCCCCTCTGCCCCACCAGGGACTACGCCGCCATTGTGTTCTTCGCCAACAGCCGCTTTGAGACCGGGAAGAAGAAACTGCAGTATTTGAGCTTCGAGGATTTTGCCTACTGCGCTGAGCAGATGATCGAGAATTGGACTCTGGGGGCCATGGGTAAGAGGGCAGATCCTTCAGGGCAGGGTCTCCAGCAGGAATTCAGGGACCGTGGTACCCGCAGCGAAGGATTGTTGTAGGTTTAACAGCAGCACTGACCCCATTTTCAATCTTCCTTTTTTAGTTTTAGGGAGGTTTTGCCCTAACTTGCATCGGGTTTAACCAGACAGGAAACACAACCAGATAAACTAATTCTGCTTTATTGTAAAGCAACATTAAGAGAGTCGTGCAAATCTGAAAGTGCAATTCTTTCTCCTCCCCATATAAGGTAAAGGTTCCCCTCGCACATCCATGCTAGTCGTTTTCCGGCTCTTAGGGCACGGTGCTCATCTCCGTTACAAAGCCAAAGAGCCAGCGCTGTCCGAAGACGTCTCCGTGGTCATGTGGCCGGCATGATTAAACAATGAAGGCGCACGGAACGCTGTTCCCTTCCCACCAAAATGGTCCCCATTTCCCTACTTGCATTTTTTACGTGCTTTCAAACTGCTAGGTTGGCAGAAGCTGGGACAAGGAACGGGAGCTCCCTCCGTGACGCGGCGCTGGGGGTTCAAACCGCCGAACTGCTGGCATTTCTGATCGACAAGCTCAGCATCTTAGCCCCTGAGCCACCGCGTCCCTGCCCCTATACAACCTGAGAAACTAGGGTGGGTCTCTGCCCAGCATTTGCCCGGTGCCTGTAATGCAACTGAAGGCTAAGTAGCCTTTTATCTGACTGTTCCTGGGCAGGGTCTCTGCTCTCGTCTCCTGAGGTCTTCCCCTCATATCATTACACATCCCTGCACACACTCTGAACTCTTTCCATAGATCTGAATTCTCTCCCCTTCCCCTTGGAGCCTGAGAAACTAGGGCAGGTCCCTTCTGAGCCTCCCGAACGTCTATTACTACCTACATTCACCACCTTGGGTTCCTTATCTTCTATATATATATATAAAAGTGAAATACCACTCACACATCATCACAAAATCTCCAGAACCGTAAAGCCTACAAACTTGAAATTTGGCACATAGATTTCTCTTGGCTTCTAGGTGCTCACTAAGAAAGGATTTTTCTAAATGACCATCAGAGCCATAGTATTTCCTATATTATTATTATTAACACGCTCTGATGCTAAGGAGCTCTACTCCCCCTCCCCACCTGAAAAGAAATCTCTTCCAAATGCAAAACACAAGCAGAGGAGAGGAGTTGCAGTTTCAGTTTCACAGCATCAAGCAGCTTTAGTACAGAACAGTTGAGTTAAGCCATGCCCAGGCTCATTGCTGTCTCTTTGTTCACACAGCAAATACTGTTCCAATTTCCAAACAGCCCTCAAATCTCACACACTGACAGGACGCTAGCCAGATGAATACCAATGGATGCTGGTAGGCAGAGGCAGAATTTTTTTTCTCCTCCCCAGAAACTAAGCCCGACCACATAATTTCATAGTGAAGCACAGATAATGAGCTACTAAAAGTGGAAATGAACAAACAGATCCATAAATGACTCACTTTATTTGTCCCGGCAGATACCAATGTGGACGACATGGACGTCGACTTGGATAAAGAATTTTTACAGGGCCTGAAAGAGTTAAAAGTTCTGATTGCAGATAAAGATCTTTTAGATCTGCACAAGAGGTATATGGAGGCAGGGGATGTGTGTGTCCTGGGAAGGAGATTGGCAGAATATTCAGAGTTTTGGCGCAAGGGCAGTTAGAGTTTTGCACTTTTCCCTGCAAGGCAGGTGAATAAGTTGTTAGGAGCTGGCCGGAGGTGCTGTGAATTAAATATCATTTGACGACTTTTCATTCTCTCTTGTCAACTCATAAAATATTTCTCTGGTCTTTTTAGAGTTGCCAACAGAAAGGGAGGAGGGAAAGGGGTTGGAAAGAGCAATGCTGCAGCTTGCAAACCGAAAGTGCATTCCATAAATGCTTTCAAAGATAGTAACTAGGTGACCGAAGTTTCTGCCAGGCAAAATTCTAACCGGAGAACATGATTGATGACTCTGGGCTATGGAGGTGTCCCATTGGAGAATATGAATTAGGATACACCCAGGGGATGGAGGAAAACCAGGATCAAGGGGGACAATGAATGATGTGTCTCAGAGTCGGCTACACCCAGGCAGTGCCGGCATGGTTACTCCTAATAAATCCTCTTTAAGTTTTGGAAGTTTGGCTCGAGGCTCATGATTTAAATGGGGGAAACTGCCAGAGCCCTGACACTCTCCCAAGACTTTTGAGTGGTTCACCTCAGCATCCAAGGAAAGCAACACAGCTCCTTTGGTGAGGTATAGCAAGCTAAAGGGCAGCCTCAATTCCTCGGAGAACGCTGAGGACTAGCACCTTGTCCCTCAGTTTGGAGAGAGAAAGAGCAGAACGCGCCGGGTCGAAGCAGAGATTGGATTCTTCCCTGCTAGTAGATTTTGCAAATTACAGGCAACTCCTCGAGTTAACGACTGGTCCTTATAGCAACCCGTTCAGAGTTACGACCTGCCCGATAAAGGGACTTACGACTTGGATCTGACATCCCACACAATTGTACTTTGAATGCTGAGCAACAGATCATCTTAACGCACGGTTGCTTTCGCCTGCATTTGCGCCTCAGTTTTTACCGTGGTTTTTGCCAAAAATCAGCCATTAATTTCCAATTTTCTTTCTTTTCTTTTTGTAAAAAGTTTTTATTTTTTATATGCAACAGATCCATTCCATTTCAGTCATGTGTCGATTAGGTACATATTTCAATTGATAACCATTATTAATAATATTCTTCTTATCAAACTTAACAATACAACAATAATCACATTCCCATATATATAGTATAAATGAGATCCAATATATCTATTACAGTAGTTTCTCTTATTGTTCTATGAATACATCCAATCCCTTTTAATTTGTATTTTCTATCCATTGATAAAACAAATCCCATACCATATAATATTCAGAATCTTCTTTAATGTCTAGTGTCAGTCTATTCATTTCTGCACATTCAAATATTTTTTCAATTATTTTTCCCTTTATTGGTATCCTATCACTCTTCCAGTTTTGGGCAAATACAATTCTAGCCACTGTTAAAAACATGTATAATTGATTAAGTCTTTTCTTTACCATAACCTTCTGGTACCATTCCTAGTAGGAATGTTTCAGGCTTCAAATCTATATGTTGTTTAATCATTTTTTCCAACCATGTGTGTGTTTTAGTCCAATACCTTTTAGCTTCTGTTATTAATTTCCAATTTTCAACAAACGGAGGGAATGGCTTCTGTCAGTGACTGCCACAGTCACATTGTAAAACCTTGCCAGTCGTACGGCCAACCCTGTTTTACGACTGTTTCGACTTACAACCGAAGTGGGCAGCCTCCTTTGCAGTCGTAACTTGAGGATTCTCTGTATTTTGCACTTTGGGTTTAAACCCTTGCTGGGGGGTGGCAGGTGGGGTAGAATTTCCATCTTAGAGGGTTACGCATTTGGGGAGGAAGCTTTTCACGTTTTTTTTTAATAAATATAGTTTATTAATTTTTACAATTAAAACCAGTCACAATACATACACAAATAAGCAAAAGAAAGAAAAAGAAAGAAGAGAGAAGAGGAAGAGAGGGAAAGAATTTTGAGAAAAGAAAGAAAAAGAAAGGGGGAAGAAAGAAAGAAAGAGGTTACAAGATAAAAAGGGGATACTTTTTATCTTGTAACCGCTTTTCACGTTTTAAAATAGTTCTGAAATTGTTTTAAAATAAATAAACCAGTGGAAATGGCTTGTCTCCAGAAGTTGCGAGCGCTCCAATCACTTGGGGTTTTAAGAAGTGACTGGACAGTCACTTGTCTGGAATGGTATAGGGTCTGCTTAAGCTGGGGGGGGGGGGGTTGGACTAGATGACCTCCAACCTTGAAATAGGCTCATGGGTGGGGGTTTCTCTAAAATTTCCTGAATTCTTCCTACTACTTCCTTTTTATACTTCACAGCCTGGTGTGCACAGCACTGCGGGGGAAAATCTCGGTGTTCAGTGAGATGGAAGCCAATTTTAAGGTGGGTCCTGCAGGGTCCCAGGCCCAGAGTTTGAATCCTGGCATACCTCCTTTTGTTCCCACAACCTCCTTGTTAGGTAATAGAGAAATAAAACAAAAAGTGGACAGGATCTGAATTTTTCTCCAGATTCCTGTGAATCGGGGAAATGCTTTGTGAGCTGTTATTTATTGGCTGGCCACACGGGGGAGCCATTGCGCTTTGGGGAGGGAAAAACCCACCTTCTAGTTGAACCACAAAATGTGGATTTTGTAGAAAAGATTGTTTAAAAAAATGTCTTGACCACTTTAAGATGAGTGGACTTCAACTCCCAGAATCCCCCAGCCAACATGGCTGGTTGGGGAATTCTGGGTGTTGAAGTCCACAGATCTTTTAAATTACTAAGGTTTGAGAACACTGTCTTAGAGATTCCCTTGTTTACATTTTATTTTATATATATTTTATAGATTTATATTAATATTATATTTATATTTATATATGAAGAAACAGACATCTTGTGATCTCCGGAACTAAAATTGTATTTATTATACTTAACTATGTTTTTGTCAGCCTCTGCTGACATCGTCAGAGTATTAAACTACCATTACAGAGATCTATGCCTTTATATACCATTAATCAATTTAGCCCTTGCTAAATAGGCCCTTCCAACCGCCTCCCACCTGTAATTAACTCTAGAAGGGCCTATTATGCGTACAAGGGTAACACTGATTAATGATTAATTAATAATTCCTTTATATACAGTATATAAAGGCATAGATCTCTGTAATGGTAGTTTAATACTCTGATGATGTCAGCAGAGGCTGATGAAAGCATAGTAAGTATAATAAAATATAATTTTAGTTCCGGAGATCGCAAGATGTCTGTTTCTTCTCTTACAAGTAGACCTGGAACTTGTATTTGTAGAATAGTTTGTAATATAAATATATAAATATTATATGTTGTTTAATTTTTATTTTACTTTACTTTGTTTGTTTTATTATTTTTATTAATCAAATTTGTATTTGATCTCGCCCATTTCCCTTGCAGAATCTCAGTCGGGCTTTGATCAACATTGCCTCGAAGCTCACCCACAGCAAAGACGTCCGGGATTTTTTCATTGATCTAGTGGAAAAGGTAATAGGAGTCACTTCCCAGCCCTGGGAATGTGGGTTTTGAGCTGCCTGACATTTATACTTTTTAGAACTAGGCTTCCAACTCCCATTATTCCCCAGCCAGCCTGTTTTAAAATGGTGGACTGAATTCCCCAGCCAGCATGCTTTAAGATGGGTAGATTTCAAGTCCCAGAATTCCCCAGCCAGCATGCTTTAAAATGCCTGGACTTTAACTCCCAGAATTCCCCAGCCAGAATACTTTAAAATGAGTAGACTTTCAACGCCCAGAATTCCCCAGCCAGCATGCTTTTAAGATGGATGGTCTTCAGCTCCCAGAATCCTCCACCAAGTTTGCTCTAAGATGGGTGGACTTCAACTCCCAGAATTCCCCCAGCCAGCACTGTTGGGCTAGGGAATTCTGGGAGTTGAAGTCCACCCGTCTTAAAAGTTGCCAAGATTGAGAAATACTATCCTGGAGGGCCAACAGGTTCTAAGAAAATGTGAATGAGGCTCCCTCCAATTCATCCAGGAATTAAATATTAATATTAAAGCAAGAGGACATGGTGAACTCAACGGAAGGCTCCTTTTTGCCCTCTCCCCTCTTTGGAAGAGCTTTATAGCTCCCGCTGCCATAAGAAAGTTCAAAACATCCTTAAAGATCCATCTCATCCTGGGCACCTTTTTTTTTTTTGAGCTATTACCATCTGGCAGAAGGTACAGGATAATAAAAACAAAGACAAATAATAGGCTGAAAAACAGCTTCTATCCCAGTAACTCTACTGAATTCTACTTTATAGTGCAATATTAATGCAATATCAGTGGTTTTCCATTCAGTTTTATAGGATGCGAAGGATGTGTGTTTGTGGTTTTTTTTCGTAGTCATAAATTGTACACTGAAGATGGCATTTAATGCCGTTGTATGAGGTGCAATGACAATAAAGTCAACTAAACTTGAGGCCCTGCACCGAATCCACTCAGATTTTATTCGAGCTGCCTCTGAATTTGTGGGATCTGGGATCTTCCTCCAAGTCTCCCCCTCCTTCTGGGATCGCAGCCTCTGCCCCTTTTCCAAACCTCGCCGGGGGTTCAAGCCCAACCACTCCTTTCCAAGACTCGTAAATTATTACTTTTCCTACCAGGAAAATTTGATTTATTTTTAAAAATAAATTCATTCAGCGTTTTAACATTTAAAAACAAATTTCCACACTTTACAACATTACAATAGCAGTGTTTATACTGTAAATATCTTCTATTAACGTGTTATACATCTCTATATTTGCTTCTACGTCATTCTAGGCATTTTGTACATGCATACGTTTTTATTTACATTTATTTACACGACAACCTTGTTGTTTTATGGTTTTGTAGTATGACATAAACCATTTGACACCTTTGCGTCTTCTTCTTATCCATTTGTACCAAACATCCCATATTTTATAATATTCTCCTCCTTCTTTATCCTTCAATAACTTTGTTAATCTATCCATCTCTGCACATTCATATACTTTATTAAATAATTGTAACTTCTGATTTTTATTCTCTTCTCTCTCTTTTTCCCCCCCCCACAAAATAGTTTGTAGAGCCGTTTCGGTCGGACAAATGGAGTTCCAATGACGTGCAGCTTTTCCTGACCCACTACACAGCCAGCGCACACTCGTTGGAAGTGTTCAGGTGTGTAAAGCGCCCCTCGCACGCTCCTTTGCTTTCTTGCAGTGCCCATAGTCCTCGACGTATGACCTCCATCGAGCCCGAAAATTTCAGTTGCTAAGCGAGACCCTGGTTGAAGTGAGTTTTGCCCCGTTTTACAACCTTTTTGTTGATAAGTGAATACCTGCTGTTGTTAAATGAGTGACAACAGTCGTTAAGTGGATCTGGCTGCCTTCCCTGGACTTGTCAGAAAGGCACAGAAGGGATTGCCAGGACACGTCGTAAATGTGAGTCAGTTGTCAAGCATCCAAATGTAAATCACGTTGATCGTGGGGGTGCTACAACCGTTGTGTGAAAAACAGTCGTAAGTCACCTTTTCCAGTGCCTTATAACTCTTTGAACGGTCACTAAATGGACTGTTGTAAGTCGAAGACTACCTGTATTTGCACAGTTTCTCATGTCACAGGAAATCCTCAACTTACCACTAGTCATTCAGTGGTCGTTTCAAAGTTACGACGGGTCTGAAATACGGGACTTATGACCCAGTTTCAGAGTTCTGACGGTCGGGCTCCCTCCTGAGTCATTATGATCGACCTTCGGGCCCTTAGCAACACCATCTGCATGTCCAGCCGTTTGCAGCACCCCGCTGTCACATGATCACGGGGACGCAGTGACGGTCATAAGTCTGAGGACCAGCTGTAGATCACTTTTTTCCCCAACTTTGAACGGTTGCTAAATAGATCCTAGTAACTCAAAGGACTGACAGAATTTTTCCTCGGTTGAGCAATGTTATCTTCGACAGGGAATTTTTGACTTAACAGCCACCACCGAGCCCAAAAAGTATGATGCTGCTAAGCAAGACACGGAGAACGGAGTTTTGCCCTATTTTTAGGCCCTTCTTGCCTCAGTCATTAAGTGAATCCCTGCAGTTGTTAAATTAGTCACAGTCATTAAGTGAATCCGGCTTCCCCGTTGACTTCGCTCGTCGGAAGGTCGCAAAAGGGGATCTCAGGACCCCAGGACACGGCAAACCATCATAAATACGAGTCGGTGGACAAGAATTTTGATCACGTGACGAAAGGGAGGCTGCAATGTGTCCGGATTCCAGCAATCGCCCTCATTAAATCATGATTCTCGAGCCAAACTTCAAAAAACTCCAAAGGATTCATTAGAGGCGACATACTGGCCCTGTCCTGTGTGAAGCCAACTCTGGCCTATGTCATTTACAGTCCCCTGTGACCCTGTCTCCTCCCTCCCCACTGGGTGTGTCATAAATCACATTCTCCAATTGAGCACATTCACAGGCTGGGTGTCATCAATCACGTTCTCCAATTAAATATATTCGCGGGCAAAAACTCTGGTAGTTTAGTTACAATTTTTTAAAGCTAAAAGTTGGAATGTGCTTTCGCTTCTAAACTGCTGCCCTGCTCTTCCAGATTTCCTTCCTCCTTTCCCCCTCCCTTTTCTATGGCAACTCCTAAAACAGGCATAGGAATGATTTATGAGTTGACACAATGGTTTTAAGTGTGAAAAACGGTCCTAAGTCACTTTTTTGCCCTGTTGTAACTCTGAACCCTCACTAAATGAGCAGTTGTACGTCGAGGACTTGCCTGCATTTATTTTCAATTCTCTTCACCTTTTCAGACCTCTGACTTTCTCCTCTTGCAGGCATCAAGCACTTTGGGAACGGTACATGGGCACCCTCAAGGCCTGCCTACTGAAGATATACCATGATTAAACCCCACCATTTTTGATTTTTTTAAAAATTGGGGAAAAAAAACCCAGATGTTCCTATTTATTTCGGGTGGGACACCCTCAAGGCCAAAGTGCCTGCTCTCCTCGCACCTGGGACCCAAAGCTCATCCTTCCACTCCCCCTTATCGTTTTTCACAATGAGGACTAGTCAATTATTTTGACTTGTTGTTTTGTTTGTTTGTTTTGCTCGGATGAAATAAAGAATCCGTTTCATCCCAAGCTGGAACATGGCATTGATTTTGGGCTGGCTGGACATTTTACAAATCTTAACATTAACAGTACAGTGACATCTGTGATGACCCAAAGGGGCGTGGCACAAAGGCAACACAGTCAAATAAGCAGGAAGAGTCCCTTTAATTATCTCCAACTTTGCCCCCAATGTCCAGGTTACCTTCGGCTGGAGAAAAAAACTCCCAGGAACAGCCTTTAAGTGGAGGAAATTCAGTCCAAAAACAAAGTACATATAAACTGTAAATAAAAATCTAAACAAACCACGCTGCAGTAATTAACTTGACAGGGCAGGGGAAGGAATTGCAGACTTGAAAGCCCAGCCAAACACACACAGTTGGGAAGACGGCAGGAACCCAGATAAGCCTCAACGATACCAGATATTTCATGTTTTGCTTCCAACAACTTGCTGTGTTCCTTCCCTTTTTAAACACTGTGTTCCCAGCTGCAGTTAATGAAGGGAATCAGGGCCCTTTCCTCCCCCATAAGCCATGCAATCCATGTTGCTCCCTTCTCCATTCCTCCCTACATGCCCTAGGATGAAGAGGGGGTGGGCCTGGGTCTTCCTCTTGAACTCCCTCTCCCTTGTTCTACCTCTTCCCTGCTCTGCCCAGCCAGACTGTGCCCTTCCCCAGTTTCCTCCACAGCCAACAGAGCCACAGTCCCGCCCCCTGTCAGCTGTTCGTCTTTCTCCTTGGATTCAGACTCTGACAGGAACATGACAACATCCTTATTTCATATATACATACATACATACATACATACATACACACACACACACACACACACACACATTTATGTACATTCATATACTTTTGTCTACGATTTTCTTATCTCTATTATTATTATTTCTATTCATCCATTTGTACCAACTGTCCCAAACTTGGTATGACTCTTCTTTATCCTTCAGTTTTAACGTAAGTTTATCCATTTCAGCACAATCTAAGATTTTTTGAATTACTAACTCCTCCGACAGCGTATTCTTTTGTTTCCAACATTGCACGAAGGCTATCTTCGCTGCTGTCAATATATGTAGTAAGTTATATT
Organism: Notechis scutatus; assembly: GCF_049901735.1. Lineage (NCBI taxonomy): Eukaryota > Metazoa > Chordata > Lepidosauria > Squamata > Elapidae > Notechis > Notechis scutatus. The sequence goes on along the minus strand of NC_142022.1, from coordinate 4,954,951 downwards.
TAATGTTTTTACTACAATTCCCTTTTATTATTCCTAACAAGAACAACTCTGGTTTAAACTCTATCCGATCTTTCACTATTTCTTGGATCCAACTCCAAATTTTGGTCCAATATTTATGGGCTTCCGGACATAACCACCACATATGATAGAAGGTACCTTGATTTTTATTGCATTGCCAGCATCTTGGATTCATATTAGGGTACATTTTGGCCAATTGGAACACGGAGTCTTAAAAGACAGAAGGCTATGTCTGGGGGGTGGGGGGATTATGGGGGTTATTTTCTAGCCAATCCTGCAAGGAAAGAGGGGTTTCGGCGGTCTGAATTAAAACGGGGGGACTGGCTATCTTTTGAAGGGGTGGAATTGCTAGAAAGAAATCTCTGCTCACAAAAAAAGGAACTGGCTCGATTTGGCTGGCCTGTTGGTTGAATTAGAGCGGGGTTTAAAGGGGAGAAGGCTGGGCCTGGTGGGGGATTATGGGAGTTGTCATCCAACATATCTGGCAAGGTTTGCCATCAGAAGTTGTGGGTGCTCCAATCACTAGAGGTTTTCAAGAAGAGATTGGAATAATAAGGGTATACCTGAGGGTCTCTGGCTTGACCAGAAGGTTGGACTAGATTACAGGAGTCTCCAACCCTGGTCTGGCACTGGTCTGCAGCATGCCAGAAATCAGTCTGCGCAAACCAGTGAGGCCCCATCCATCCACGGGACACAACCACGTTCCCTCCGGCCTGCAGAACAACCTCCATGGAATTGGTCCCTGGGGCCCAAAAGGTTGGGGACTACTGGACTAGAACAGTGGTCACCAACCAGTGGGCCGGGGACTACTGGTGGTCCACGAGAAAGTTTTGGTGGTCCGCAGAGAAATGTCACCCCCAAAACAATTAATCCAGGCTGCGGGGGAACACAAGGCTTGCGTTGCTTGCATTGCTAACAACACGAGGTAGTGAGGGGAGGGGGGAAAGGGGGGGGGACTTGCCCCACACGCCTGGCCTGACCACCGGGCTGCTTCTTTCCACTTCTTTCTCCTGCTTTTGGCTGCCTGCAAGGAAAGCAGCCGAAGTCTTTCTTTCTCTCCCCCAAATTCTGCCAGAAATGAGTCTTTGGGACCCTGCAAGGCCTCCTGCTCCAAGAGGCTGCACTGGCAAAGACTCATTTCTGGCAGAGTTTGGGGGAGAGAAAGAAAGACTTCTGCTGCTTCTGCTGTTTTCCTTGCATGAAGCCAAAAGTCTCCCTCTCCCCCCCCCCGAGAACAGAGCTGGAGATGGTATCTGCGATCCCAAATAAAGAATGATCGATCAGTAGGAAAACGGGGTGGGGGATTTTCCTGCAGACTTTTGGGGGGGATTTCCCCAGGGTCTCTGGTCCACGGGATTCAAAATTATGAGTTTGGTGGTTCCTGAGGTCCAAAAGGTTGGCGACGCCTGGACTAGATGACCTACAAGGTCCCTTCCAACTCTGCTGTGCCGTTATTCCGTTCAATCGCTTTCAAAAGCTAGATTCTGCCACCACTGGCAGCCACCATGCTAGGGTGGGGTGGGGGGAGTTTTCCCTTCCCTGAGGGGTGCAGTAAATGGGGAGGGGCTGCAGCAAACAGGAAGGGGACCAAGGCTGGTTTGGCGAGTCCCCGAGTCCTCCTTAACGGATGCAAACAGCTGGCTGGTCCCGAAAGGGTGTTTACTGCAAGCTAAGTCAAAACAGATGTTGGCCGCCAGCCTTGGACAACATCTGTTTGTCTCGGGCCAAGAATTTGGGGTGGGGGGCTGAATGTGTGTGGGGGAGAACCAGCCAGCCCACTCTCCCAGGGCACACCCGCCCGTCACTTCTCTCTCTCTGCTCCGCATCCGGCCAGAATTGGGGGGTGTTTGCCTGGAGACGTGTGAAGAAGGGGTGCCAGAGACCGTGCCAAGCGCTTGTCAAGGGGTGAGTGATGGGAGTTTTTTTCTGGGGTGGGGCTGGGGGCTGGGAAAGGGGGCCGAGAGGGGGATAGAGAGCCAGGCCAGGCCTGGGAGAAGGAGAAGGAGTTGGGAAGGGGAGGAAGGAAAGTCGTATGTGCGTAAGTGGCAGAAAAAGAGGTGCGTTTTTCGTAAAGTTGCACCAAAGGGGCCTTCGTTCCATCTAGTGGGGGTCCAAGCCCTGAAGGAGAAAAAAAAATAGGGGTGCCCCTTCTCAATTTGGGAGGGTTTTTTTTTTGCACCAGAGAGAGTGAAATAATATATTTCCAGTGCCTTAATTTTGTGCCCAGCCGTTCTAAGCCATGATCTTTTGACAATCCTGGATTGTTCTGCTGCCCGAATGCTCTAGAGGACTTTTGGGAAAGCGAAGAACTGGCCTGTTTTCCCCACAAGGCTCTCTTAGGTTTGAGGGGTGGGTGACATTTGTAGGCAGTGCACTGAGGACAAGATAGTCCTTGGGGTGCTCGGTAACACACACACACACACACACCGAGCCTCTAAAGTGTGCCAGCAAACCGGAATGCATGTCCTTGCAAGCAAATGTTGAGAAATCTGGAATTTGATGTTTGTTCTGACTCTGCTCCGGGCCACTTTTTCCTTCTCACCGGCACGTTGGTTCAAAAACGGAGATAATTTGACTGGCTATCTAAAGTTTATTCTGTACATGAAATTAATAGTCATATCCATGGCGCTTTGGGTTTATGTCCCAGGCAAAAACTGCAAAACGTATTATAATTCACCTGATTTGCACTTAAAAAGGACCCTTTCCAGATTGTTCACGCTTCAAATCACACAGACACACACACACACACACACACACACATATATGCCCCGGGGTCACATGATCCCCTTTTACCACCTTCTGACAAAAGCATCGTCAATGGGGAAGCCAGTTTCGCTTAACGTCCGGGTTACTCACTTAATGGCAGTGATTCACTTAACAACTTTGGCAAGAAATGTTGCAAAACAGGCTTAACAAATGTCTTGCTTAACAGCAGAAATTTTGGGGTCGTGGTCATAAGTCGAAGATTACATATAGATTTTTTCTATCTATCTATATCTATCTATCTATCTATCTATCTATCTATCTATCTATCTATCTATCTATCTATCTATCTATCTACCCTGTTTCTCCAACAATACGGCCTCCCCCAATAGGAAGTCCCAGCATGTTTTATAGGCATGAAATGAAATTAAGCCCCTCCCCCCAAATTAAGGCCTATATTAAAACATGCGAAATGGGGGGGGAATGGTGGGGGGGCTTGCCGTTAGGAAGTACTTTTGTTGCACACCCGGATATGGTGCTGCCTGCATTGACCCTGATATGAAGTGCCCCACCAACGCCGAGGTCAACATCCAAGCCGTCGCCGCCCACCCGCCTGAAGATGCAAGGGGGGGGGGAATTAAGTCACCCCCGAAAAGACGGCCTAGCCATTTTTTCGGGGCTCAAAAAAAAAAAAGACCTGGCCTTATATGAGAAACATGGTATCTATCTATCTATCTATCTATCTATCTAGCTAGCTAGCTATCTAGCTATCTAGCTATCTAGCTATCTAGCTATCTACCTATCTACCTACCTACCTACCTACCTACCTACCTACCTACCATCCTGTCTGTCTTTTTATCTATCCATCCATCCATCCATCCATCTTCTTCTAGACATAAACACTTAGCCTGGTACTAGGTTATCCGTTTCTGCAGGTAAACCTGACTTATGACAATCGGGCCAATATGACGACCAAATATTTTTGTTGGTCTCAATGGTCGAAGTTATAACTTTTTTTGCCCTCGTTGTTAGGCCAATCCCCGCCAATGTGAGTCACACAATGCACAAATGGGGTTGACTTTGCTGGGAAGGTCACAAATGGAAGTCACGTGATTGCAGGGAATGGCTGCGAAGGTTGTAAGTACGAGGACCGGCCGTAATCAGCTGTCAACTCATAAAATATTTCTATGGTCTTTTTAGTGTTGCCAACAGAAAGGGAGGGGGAAGCAGTGCAGCAGCTTGCAAACCAAAAGTGCATTCCATAAATGTTTTCAAAGATAGTAATTAGGTGACTGAAGTTTCTGCCTTGCAAAATTCTAATTGGAGAGCATGATTGATGACTCTGGGCTATGGAGGTGTCCCATTGGAGAATATGAATTAGGATGCACCCAGGGGATGGAGGGAAAACCAGGGTCAAGGGTGACAATGAATTCTATGTTTCAGAGTCAGCTACACCCAGGCAGTGCCGGCATGATAACTCCCAATAAATCCTTTTTAAAGTTTTGGTAGTTTGGCTCGAGACTCATGATTTAGGTGGGGGTAACTGCTGGAATCCTGACATCAGCGTCGTTGCAACTTTGAACAAATACAAATAAACTAAACAAATATTGGTTATAACTCAAGGACAGCCTGCCTAGCTTCACCTTTCGCCTTGCCAGCCAGCTTTGAGCCAGTGAGAGAATTGGATGGCAGGGGTTTAAAAAAATAAAACTAAAAATAAATGTTGGATAAACTTAAGTGGCAGGTTGACTTTTACGTATATTGTGTGTACCTTTGTCTGACGAAAGGCTGTGTTTAGCCTTCCTTAGAGACAATAGCTCTCTTGTGTAAATAAATATACATACACACATCTCTGGAGGAGTTTTCTTGCAATCAAAGTCCTCGGATTCATCCAGGCACAGAAAACGGATTTAAAACGGAATAAATCCCAGCGTTTTGGAGGAAGGCGTCCCGCCGTTATCTCTTTGAGTAAAGCCAAATTGGGTATATTTATTTTATTCCTCTCTTTAACTTTTGCATGCTGTTAAAAAACAACAACAACAACAAAAACGGAGCGAGTTTGGGATCGGAGAAGATTTTGTTCAGCCTGGTATGTTAATCCTGCTATAGGTAGTCCTTGATTTACAATGGTTCATTTAGTGACCACTCGAAGTTACAACGGCAATTAAAGTAGTTGCCTCTTGAAAAAGCAGTTTTGGAGGACCTGGATGACTGAGAATATATATAGACTACAAGCTGCAAATATTTTGAATAGATAGATAGATAGATAGATAGATAGATAGATAGATAGATAGATAGATAGATACCGTATTTGCCGGCGTATAAGCGACCCGGCGTAGACGACCCCACCACCACCGGAACGCCCTCCAGAAATCCCGGGCTGCAGCGGCAGGGCAGAGTGCCAGGGGCCGTGGGAAGAGCAGGAAGGCTGCAGCCTCGGGCGGAGCGGGCGGCGGGATGAAGCGGGCGCGCAGGGGATCAGGAAGCCAGAGGCGCCGCTCGTCCAACAAGCATCCGCGGCAGTGGATATCGGCTATAAGCACCCCCACTTGGAGGCATGTTTTGGGCAAAAAGTGTCTTATACGCCGGCAAATACGAGATAGATAGATAGATGATAGATAGATAGTATAGATTAGATATAGATATGATATAGATATAGATATAGATAGATATAGATATAGATATAGATATAGATACAGATAGATAGATAAAAGCAAAATGCCACTCACGCATCATCACAAAATCTCCAGAACCGTAAAGCCTACAAACTTGAAATTTGGCACGTTATGTTCCTCTTGGCTACTAGGTGCTCACTAAGAAAGCATTTTTCCAAATGACCATCAGAGCATTAGTATTTCCTATAATATTATTATTATTAGCACGCTCTGATGCTAAGGAATTCTACTTCCCTCCCCACCTGGAAAGAAATCTCTTTCAAATGGTACTTTCACAGCGCCAAGCAGCTTTAGTACAGAACAGTTGAGCTAAGCCACGCCCAGGCTCCTTGCTGTCTCTTTCTTGCTCGCACAGCAAATACTCTTTCAGTTTCCAAACAGCCCTCAACACTCTCACACACTGACAGGACGCTAGCCGGATGAATACCGATGGATGCTGATAGGCAGAGGCAGAATTGTTTTCTCCTTTATTTTCCTCCCCAAAAACTAAGCCAACCACATAGTTTCATACCAAAGCACGGGTATCGAACTAGATTTTAAATAATTTTTTCATTGCTTGTTCTTCTTCTCCCAGGTGTGAAAATGAAGTTGATTTCCTGCATCTTCCTGGCCACCCTGCTGAAAGCTGCATTCCCCCAAGAGGACCCCAATACTTACACGGTAATAAAGGGGGCCGAATCAAAGCTCCGAGGGTCCAAATTCCTAAAACAGAAACAAGATTGGAACCCCCCAAAATTTGTCTTCCATGAGCCCAGAACTGCATTCTTAGTGGAGGTATTGAGAACAGGGTGATTGTGGGAATGCTGTATTCAAACTGGGGAAATCAGATTATATCCTTTGCTCAGATTTTCTGGAGAAAACCAGAAATGTGTGCCTTTCTCTCTCTCTCCCTCCCTCTCTTAGCCTAAACCAGGGGTGTCCAACCTTGGCAACTTTAAGACTTGTGGACTTCAACTCCCAAAGCTGGCTGAGGAATTCTGGGAGTTGAAGTCCACAAGTCTTAAAGTTGCCAAGGTTGGACACCCCTGGCCTAAACTATCCTGCAGGGTTGTTGTTAGGATATGGAGGGGAGGGAGAGGACCATGTAAGCTGCCTGTAAATAACATTACAATACAGGTAGTATCGACGTACAACCACCATGGAGCCCCAGATTTTGTGTTGCTAAGAGAGACACTTGTTAAGTGAATTTTGACCCCCTTTTATGACCGTTCTCGCCACCGTTGTCAAGTGAATCACTGCAGTGGCGAAGTTAAGTGGTTTGTTAAGTGAGCCGGGCTTCCCCATTGACTGTGCTTTTTGGGAAGATTGCGTGACTGTGATGGCCCGGTGTGTAACACAAACGTCACAAAATCCAAAACGTAAATAAATGTCCTTTAATGCCTCCAACTTGGCCCCACTGTTCAATCCTTCTCAGTTGGAGATAAAACGTACTCAAAAATAGCCTTCAAAGAAAAAGCAATACAGTCCGAACTTAATGAGCAGATGGAGGTGAAATAAAAAACCAAAACAAACTACAATGAAGGAAATTCCACAACAGACCAGGATAAGTAATTACCAACTTCAAGGAGATAACAAGGCACAGTCTGTTGGAAGGATGCCAACCAAGATAACTTCAGCCCAAAATAACACACGCTTTGGTTCTGGCAATGCTGTGTTTTAACCATCTCTCTTATATACTATTCTCCCCAGCTGCAACCAATGAGGGGGATCATGGCCGCTTCCTCTCTCGTAAGCCAAGTTCCTCCCTGCGTGCCCTAAGATGAAGAGGGGATGGGCCTGGTTCTTCCTCTTACTGCCCAGCCGACCTGTGCCTTTCCCCAGCCTCCTCCACAACCTCCGGAGCCACACCTCCACTCCCTGTTGGCTGTTCCTCCTCTCCCTCAGAGTCGGACTCTAACAAGGGCATGACAGTGACCCCAGGGAGGCTGCAACCATCATTAAGTCTGAAAATGGTCCTAAGCCGCTTTTTAAAAATGCCATCGTAATTGTGAGCAGTCACTAAACGGATGGCTGTTTAAGTCAAGGACTTACGGCTGCTTCGGTTGGACGTGAAAATAAAAACCAGAAAGGAAAACCAGATAGAAAACCAATTTGCAATTCCAAAGATTTTGTTTTGCAGGAAAGGATTTTAGTCTGTCTCCAGTGCCATGAATCCAAATTGGGGGAGAGTGAAGGGGGAAGTAAAAAGGCCCTGAGCAAATGCAGAGTGCTTTGCCATCACAAACAAGGAAAGGCCAATTCACATCTGAGAGTCGTTTCAATAACCTTAGAGTTATCCTTGACTTACAATCTCATTCGTTTAGCGTCCTTCGAAGTTACAACTGGGGAAAAAAGGGACCAGTCCTCACAGTTATGTCCATCGTAGCATTCTCCATGGTCACATGATCCAGATTCGGGCGCTTGGCCACTGGCATGTACTTACGACAGTTGTAGCATCCCGAAATCATGCAAATGCCATTTTTTTGACCTTCCCTGCCAGCTTCGGATGAGTCAATGGGGAGAAGCCGGATTGCATAATGACCGCGCAATTCACTTAACTACCAAGTTGGTTCACATAACAACGGCAGCTCAAAAGCTCATTAAAAGGTGACACGATTCAAAGGTGGCATAGATGGTACATGTGGCTAGAAAAAGAGAGATAATTAGAAAAGATGATTAAATAAGAATTCTCAAGAAAGTGATACACAAGATATAATAGGATAGACAGAAGGATCAAAGATTTATAATAATCAGTGTAATATACGTATTAAAGATAGGTATGAATAGATGTTAAAAGAATAAGACAATATTAAAGATGTATAATAATAACTATAATATAAAGGCAATATGTATTGAGGATTAATGACAAAGATAATGTAGACTAAGATAGGTACGAATAGATGTTAAAGTATAAGACAATATTATACGTGGATGTCAATGTTGTTGAAAAAGTAATTAAGATTTGTACTGGTGGAAAATAATAAAAATTTATTGGGGGGGAAAAAAGGTGGCCTAATTCATTGAGCAGCCACTTTGCTTGGCCCCAATTCTGGTTGTACAGTCGAGGAGTTAAGTAAAGGGAACTCTGAGCATATGCAGAGGGTGCGTCTTCTAGTCATTTATTTAGAATTAAAAATGGCTTTTATAAAGGATTAAAAATGGCTGCAATCCAGAATCTGACCAGTTTCTTTCCATTTCTCCCCGTCGTAGGAATGCACCGACGGCTATCAGTGGGACGCCGAAACTCAGCACTGCAAAGGTAAAACACAGCCGCCACCCCCCAAACCAGTGAAAAACAGACACAGAAACAGATGAACAGAGTTGGAAGGGACCTTGTAGGTCATCTAGTCCAACCCCATGGCCAAGCAGGAGACCCTACACCATTTCTGACAGATGGCTATCCAGTCCCTTCTTAAAAGCCTCCAGGGATGAAGCTCCCACAATGTCTGAAGGCAACTTTTGTTCCATGGGTTGATTGTTCTCCCTGTCAGAAAGTTTCTCCTTATCTCCAGGTTGAATCTCTCCTTGTTCAGTCTCCATCCATTATTTCCATCCATTATAACAGCATTCAGGCTACATTCCACTGCCCCAATCTTTCAGTGATTGGGTCAAGGGGTTGTGTGAATGAGACTTACATGGTGGGGTGGAGGAAAAAACAACAACAACGATAGAAAATAATGTTTTTTTCAAAATTTCTGTCTGCCTCAAGAAACAAATGGATGGAAACTAATCGAGGAGAGAAGCGACCTAGAACTAAGGAGGGATTTCCCACAGTGAGAACAATTAGCCGGTGGAACTGCTTGCCACCAGAAGTTGCCAGTGCTCCATCACTGGAGGTTTTTAAAGAAGGGATTGGACAATGAGCTTTGAAGTCAATTGGTTTGGGGCAGTTTCACATGTGCAAATCCTGTTTGATTACCATTGTGTGTCTCTGTGTTATGGTGGTTTGTGACCTTAGAAATCAGGAACCAGGTTTAGCCCAGTTGGGTGAACCTACCGGTGATAACCTGGAGATTGGGTCCTCATTTTACCAACCTCAGAAGGCCGAATCAGTCAGGATCAAACTACTGGCTGTGGGCAGAGTTTGTTTGCAATTCTGCATTCTAACCAAAGGGAGGGAGGGAGGAAGGAAGGAGGAAAGGGAAGGAAGGGAAGGAAAGGAAAGGAAAAGGAAGGAAGGAAGGAAGGAAGGAAGGAAGGAAGGAAGGAAGGAAGGAAGGAAGGAAGGAAGGAAATGGAAGGGAAGAATGAAGGAAGAAAGGAAGGAAGGAAGGAAGGAAGGAAGGAAGGAAGGAAGGGAAGGAAGGAAAAGAAAGAGAAAAGTGAGAAAGAAAGGGAAATGGAGGACAAAGAATGATAGGAGACAGAAACAGGAAGGAAGGAAGGAAGGAAGGAAGGAAGGAAGGAAGGAAGGAAGGAAGGAAGGAAAAAAGATAGCAATAAACTTCTATACCACTTTATGGTGCTTTCCAGCCCTTTCTAAGCGATTTACAGAGTCATCCTCTTGACCCCAACAATCTGGCTCCTCATTTGGCCGACCTCGGAAAGAAGGAAGGTTGACTCCACCTTGAGCCAGTCAGGATCGAACTGCTGGCAGTCGGCAGAATTAGCCTGCAATCCTTCCTTCCCAACCACAGTGCCCCCTCCCCCCACAAGGCGGAATCATTGCAAGTGGACAATTTGAAAAAAAAACATTTTAATTTTTTAACTTCGGAGAGGTTTCTTCCTGTCCAGATATCAACGAATGCGAGACCATCCACCACGCCTGCAAAGGGGAGATGAAATGCATCAACCATTACGGAGGCTACCTGTGCCTTCCGCGGTCCGCCTCGGTCATCAACGATGTCAACGCTGAACGAGCCCCTCTTGACAGCCCCCCCAGGCCGAGACCTCGCCCACCGGTCCAGCCCTCCGGCCGACCTCACACTTGCTCCCAGGGCTACGAGCCTGACCACTATGGATCGTGCGTGGGTGAGTTGGCCGGGCCTGAATTCCAGGGGTGGTATTCAGCCGGTTCGGACCGGTTCTGCAGAACCGGTAGCTGCAATGTTGAGTAGTTGGGAGAACCAGCCAATCCCACCTCTGACTGGCCCCACCCCCATATCTATTCTCCGCCTCCCGAGTCCCAGCTGATTAGCTGGGTCTCCTTTGGTTGCCCTGCACAGGAGAACGGATCTGGAAAGCAGGTTAGTGGGGTGGGAGAGATTTTGCAGTATCCTTCTCCTGCCACGCCCACCAAGCCACACCCACCATGCCATGCCATGCCCACCAAGCCACGCCCACACAACACCACGCCCATCAAGCCACGCCCACAGCTGATCAGCTGGGTCTCCTTTGGTTGCCCTGCACAGGAGAACGGATCTGGAAAGCAGGTTAGTGGGGTGGGAGAGATTTTGCAGTATCCTTCTCCTGCCACGCCCACCAAGCCACACCCACCATGCCATGCCATGCCACGCACCACCATGCCACGCCCACAGAACACCACGCCCATCAAGCCACGCCCACAGCTGATCAGCTGGGTCTCCTTTGGTTGCCCTGCCCAGGAGAATGGAGCTGGAAAGCAGGTTAGTGGGGTGGGGAGGGAATGGAAATTTTGCAGTAACCTTCCCCCTGCCACGCCCACCAAGCCACACCCACAGAACCGGTGGTAAAAAACTTTGAATCCCACCAAAGCCGAATTCCCAGAAAGAAAAAATTTAACGCACAATTTGGAGGTGTTAAAATGACTCGGCTGCATCCGAGATGGTAAAGAAAAACCCGGCTATGCAGATGTTGCTGAATATAAATTGAATATAGATTCTACAGCAGCACAGGTAGTCCTCGACTTACGACAGTTCGTTTCAAAGTTACGGCGGCACTGGAAAAAAAGTGACTCCTACACTTATGACCACTGTCGCCTCCTTATGGTCGCATGGTTTACATTTGGGACGCTCAACAACTGGTTCACATTTATGACGGTCGCTCTATCCCAGGGTCTCATGATCCCCTTTTGCGACCTTCGGACAAAGTCAGTGGGAAAGCCAGATTCACTTAATGACCGTTAACAACTGCAGGGTTTTCAACTTAACAAATGTGGCAGGAAAAGTCGTAAAATGGGACGAAACTCGCCAAACACATTTCATCATACATTTGGGGCTCAACTGGGGTTGGGAGTGTGGAGGGCTGCCTTGTATTCCTTAACTTTGGCAGCTGGAAGACGGGTGGACTTCAACTCCCAGAATTCCCCAGCCAGCCGGCCCAGAATTCTGGGAGTTGAAGTCCACCCGTCTTCCAACTGCCGATGCTAAATATCCACGCTCAAATCTAGATATATATATAACAGCAGAAAAGTTGGGCTCAAGAGTTGGTCGTAAGTCGAGGACTACGTGTATTTCATGGACAGAAAGAGTCTGGATTTTAAGATGCACCCGAAATAAAATCCCGATTTTCTTCCAGGATGGGACTATTGGGGAGTATGGAATTCCCACGAGATCCCTGCAAGTTTCCACTCCCCTTCCGCCATTTTTTCCCCCCTCACAAACCTTTGACGTTTGCTCTGCCTTTTGTGTGTCCCGTGTAGACGTGGACGAGTGTGAATATGATTTGCACGACTGCCAGCCCAGCCAGCAGTGTATCAACACCATCGGTAGTTTCCACTGCCAGTGCCCGGAGGGCTACCGGAAGATTGGCACGGAGTGTGTAGGTAAGTGTGTCGCACACACGCTGGCCCCGCCTGAAACGGGGTTATGTCAGGCACTGCTTAGTGTGTTGCTGGAGCTCAGGTGTCGCCTGTACCTACAGCATAGCCCTACTACCGGAATGCCTGCAATGGTATACGGTCTACTTGAGCAGGAGGTTGGACTAGAAGATCTCCAAGGTCCCTTCCAACTCTGGTATTCTGGATTCTGACAGGGTTGGACTAGAAGACCTCTAAGGTCTCTTTCAGCTCTGTCATTCTGTATTCTGACAGGGGATTGGACTAGAAGACCTCTAAGGTCCCTTCCAAATCTGTTATTCTGTATTCTGATGGTGTCATGCCCCTGGTGGAGACTGACTCAGAGGGAGAGGGGGAACAGCCGGCAGGGAGTGGAAGTGTGGCTCCGGAGGTTGGGGAGGAGGCTGGGGAAGGGCAGAGGCCGGCTGGGCAGTCAGAGGAGGACCCAGGCCCATCCCCTCTCCATCCTAGGGCACGCAGGGAGGAGAGGATCAGGGTAAAACGTGGTCTATTGGGGAGGAGAGGGCCATGATCCTCTTCATGGGCTGCAGCTGTGACAACTGGATAAGAGGACGGACATGCGTATGGGCCAGTGCTGGAAACAAAGCTTGGAAATATCTCTATGGTTCCTCTCTGAGTTTGGCGTCCTTCCCAGCGTGTGTTCTGATATCTGTGGATGTTCTCCAGCCCTTATCATGCCTGGTTTGTGTTGTTTTTCATTTATAATTTAAACAGCATTTCCTCTTTGTTGTTATTGCTTGTATGGCAGCTTTTTTGTCTCCAGTCAAGGATATTTGGAGCTTGGAAGCAAAGTGAAGGAATAAAAGGGGCTTCACCTGTATTTTTGTAACTGTTTATTTTGTATCCCACCCTGGGGTTGGACTAGAAGGCCTCCAAGGTCCCTTCCAACTCTGGGATTCTGTTACTGGGACGTTGTTTAATGTATCATGTGGACCTTAATTATCACAAACATCTTTTTGGACATTTTTCCACCTTGGGTATGATGTCCCCACACATTTTACCAGCAAAATGTATAACAGCTACATGTACACAACCCAGGAAACTTAGTTAGATTTTAAACTAGCTCCAATCCTGATTTCTTTGGGGAGCTTCGCATGTTGTGCAGGGCTAAACCTGGCTCGTTGGAGCATTCTTAGGTTTCTACGAACCATGAAAGCAGGTCAACCTGTGTGTATTTTTCGGGCAATTAAAAAACAACAACAACTCAAATCTGAAAAGGATCAAGTCAGTGTCTCAGAGAAGAAGGCGAAACCCTCTGCACATGTCCAGAGGCAGAGCAGGGTGGATATAATGTCATAATCCCATTCAGAAATTCCTTCTCGTTTCCCCCCCCCCTCTTTTCCGCTACAGACATCGACGAATGCCGCTATCGCTATTGTCAACACCGTTGTGTCAATTCCCCAGGATCTTTCACCTGTCAGTGTGAATCTGGATTTCAGCTCGCCAGTAACAACCGCTCATGTGTCGGTAAGAGAAAATTCACACACACGCACCCTGGAAATCCTATGGTCCTTGACTTACGACCGCAATCGTGCCCGAAATTTCTGCTGATCCGTTATTTAGTGGCCCTGGTGGGCAGGTTTAAGAGACCCAAGGGAGTGTTTTAAAGGTAGAGGGTGGCCCTGCAACCCCAAAGACTCCCTATATTTTAAGTCTATTTAGCGAGGATTGTATTTGCACAATATTGGAACAAATGAAGAAACACCGCCGAGATGAAGAGGTAATTAGAAAGATACTAGACTGTGCAAGCAATGGACAGACTTGCACTGAAGATTAAACAGAAAGAAAAAAACAGAATGCTATCAAACATGGACTTTATTTTACCAGTGGTTGGGAAAAAAAAGAGGTGGAGATTAAGAATGTATTCATGTATTGTTAAGCAAATTAAACAACCCGGACAACACAACGTTAGTAAAGCACTAACAAAACATAAACAATAGAAAAATCAATAAAATCGCAAAGGGGGAAAATAAAGTCTTTTAGCAGCGTACAAACCCTCAGGGTCAAGTATTATTATGGGATGCCAAGTTTGACCTTTTTTTTGCAACTTCCTCTCCCAGATGTGAACGAGTGCGAGATGGGAGCCCCTTGCAAGCAACGGTGCTTCAACACCTACGGAACTTTCATCTGCCGTTGCAACCAAGGATATGAGCTAGACCACAACGGCTTTACCTGCAAAGGTAGGCTAGTTTAGCCCCACCCCCTTTATTCTTCCCACACCTGGTGGCAAGCTTCTCCCCCTTCCTCTTTGCTCTTTGCTGGTTGCTGCGGTGGGGAAACCAGGAGGAAAGAGAGAAAGAGAAACGGATCAATTCGCCGCCTTGAGTTATTTATAAATATATTATTATTATTATTATTATTATTAATTATTATTATTATTATTATTATTATTATTATTATTATTATTATTATTATTATTAAAAAGTACTTTATTAAAGTTCAGGATATTAAAAAGTTTACAAAAAGTAAAATGTTAAAAAGCTTTACAAAAGTTTCTGTAATAGAAATTATATCAACATCTTTCAATATCGTTTTCTTGGCAGTACACTAAGTACCATATGTACACTTAGAATTTAACAGGTTTTTTTTCATATTAACTATATTAATTCACAGTTCTTAATGTTAATAAACAAAGCTATATCATCTGTATAGGTCACTAATTCAAGTAAAAAGGGAAGAAAAAAAGAGAGAAAAAAGAATATCATTGACACTTAATATATGTATATATATATCTAAAGCAAACATCAAGAGTATTTATAGACAATGTGCTGTAGTTTAATATTCCGTAAGTATGGGAGGAGGAAGGGAACACATTTATATCATTCATTATTGCATATTTCTGTATATCTCTACAGTATATCTAGGTAATTATAAATCCTAATCTGGATGTCTATCTAAATCTCGCTTTTTTTCCTAGCAGTTCCTCAATTTCTATAACTTCTCCCTCATCCTGTCTGTTTGCTAGTATTCCAATTTTATTTCCCTTTTTTCTTCTTTTTAAATTCCTTTTGTAACCTTTCTTTATTGTACTTTACTGTCTAACCATTGGTACCAAATGTTCCAAATTAAATAATATTCTGAGTCCTCCTTATCCTTTAATTTCAGTGTGAGCCTATCCATCTCTGCACATTCTAAAATTTTGTGAATTATAACCTTGTTGTTATTATTATTATTATTATTTAATGTAGTGGCATGCAGGTTGCCCTTGATGAATGGCAACTGAACTGAATATTTCTGCTGGAGATGTTTGTTAAGTGAGTTTTGCCCCCATTTTGCCACCGTTCTTGCCACCGTTGTTGAGTGAATCACTGCAGTTGTTAAGTAAGCAACACGGTTGTTAAGTGAATCTGTGCTTCCCCATTGACTTTGCTGTCGCAAAAGGGGATTGCATGACACTCCCCCCCCCGGACGCCGCGACCGTCATAAATAGGAGCCAATTGTCAAGAGTCTGAATTTTGATCAGGTGACCAGGGGGACGCTTGCAACGGTCATAAGAGCGGAAAAAACCCGGTCGTTTTTCTGTGCTATTATAACTTTGAATGGTCACCGTAGTAAGTCAAGGACTACCTATACCAGGCCAGAGAGTCTACAATGTTTTTACACACAGTAGAAGTCCTGGCAGTCGACAATCACTAGTAAAGGCAGGATATAAACAAAGAGAGGAGGAGGGAAGAAAGAAAGAAAGAAAGAAAGAAAGAAAGAAAGAAAGAAAGAAAGAAAGAAAGAAAGAAAGAAAGAAAGAAAGAAAGAAAGAAAGAAAGAAGAAAGGAGAAAGAGAAAAGAGAAAAGAGACAAAGAGAAAGAAAAAGAGAAAAAGAAAGAAAAAGAAAAAAAGTAAGAGAGAGAAAGAAAAACAGAGTGAAAGAAAAAAGAAAGAGAATTAAAAAAAGAAAAAGAGAAAAGAAAAGAAAGAGAAAATTAAAGAAACAAAGAAAGTAAGAAAGACAAAGAAAGAAAAGAGAGAGAAAGGGAAATAAAAAGAAACAAAGAGAAAGAAAAATAAAGGAAAAAGAGAGAAAGAAAAAGAAAAAACAAAGGAAGTAAGAAAGAAAGAAAAAAAACAGTGAAAGAAAAAAGAGAAAGAATGAAAAAGAAAGAGAAAAAGAAAAACAAAGGAAAGAAAGAAAGAAAGAAAAGAGTGCAGTGATTTGCTTAAGAACCATGGGAAAAAAGGTGTAAAATTGGGCATAGCTCCTTGAACAACCGCCTTGCTTAGCAACTGGAATTCTTTTCTCAGTCGTAGTCGTAATGCCGGCCGACCTGTAACGATCCTACTTTTTGTCCCTTCTCCTGCTCAGATGTGGACGAATGCAGCTATTCGAACTACTTGTGCCAGTACCAGTGTGTGAACGAACCCGGCCACTTCTCCTGCATTTGTCCTCAAGGTTACAACCTCGTGAGCACCCGGCTTTGCCAAGGTAACTGTCAGGATTTGGGGTTGGCACCAGGGAAGAGGGGTGGGTGGGGAAAAAAAAACAGGTACCAGGACTCCCTTGAATCAGGTTTGGAGAATGGAATAGACTAGAATAATAAGAGAAGAAGAAGAGGAGAGGAGAGGAGAGGAGAGGAGAGGAGAGGAGAGGAGAGGAGAGAGAAGAGAAGAGAAGAGAAGAGAAGAGAAGAGAAGAGAAGAGAAGAGAAGAGAAGAGAAGAGAAGAGAAGAGAAAACACAGAACGCAGAATATATATAATATAAATATAAGTAGAATAGAATACAATTCGGAATGGAATGAAAAAGAATAGTAAAATAAGAACAGAGTAGAATATAGAATAGAATAGAATAAAATATAGAATAAAATAGAAATAGAGTAGAATATGATTTGGAATGGAATGGAATAGAATAGAATAAATAGGATAGTAAAATGAGGACAGAATAGAGTAGAATATAGAATAGAATAGAATAGAATAGAGTATAGAATAGGAATAGAATAGGAATAGAATAGAAATAGAAATAGAAGAATAGAGAATAGAATATAGAAAAAATAGAATAGAATTCAGAATAGAATAGGAATAGAATAGAATCGAAATAGAAGAATATAGAATAGAATAGAATAGAATAGAATAGAATAGAATAGAATAGAATAGAATAGAATAGAATAGAATAATAGAATAGAATAGAATAGAATAGAATAGAATAGAATAGAATAGAATAGAATAGAATAAGAATCAAATAAGAATCGAATAGAGAATGGAATGCAATGGAATAGAATAGAGAATAGAATAGAGAATAGAATAGAATAAGAATGGAATGGAATGGAATAGGAATAGAAGAGAGAAGAGAAGAGTAAAGAAGAGAAGAAAGAATAAAATAGAATAGAGAATAGAATAGAATAAGAATAGAATAAGAATAGAATAGAGAATGGAATGGAATGGAATGGAATAGACTAGACTAGAATAAGACTAGACTAGACTAGACTAGAGAATGGAATGGAATGGAATGGAATGGAATGGAATGGAATAGAATAGAATAGAATAGAATAGAATAGAATAGAATAGAATAGAATAGAATAGAATAGAATAGAATAGAATAGAATAGAATAGAATAGAATAGAATAGAATAGAATAGAGAGTGGAATGGAATGGAACAGAATGGAATAGAATAGAGAATGGAATGGAATGGAATGGAATGGAATGGAATGGAATAGAGAATAGAGAATAGAGAATAAGAATAGAATAGACTAGTCCAGCTCTTTGCTCAAACAGGAGAATCTATACCATTATATTTTGGGCAAGGAGTGACTGCAATTTGCCAAAGTTAATTCAAAGGGGATCCTGCGTGGGTCGGGGAGGGGGGAAAGGACCTGGCTGGGGAGGGAGGCTGCTGGCAGTTTGGGGTGCCAAAGTGAGTAAAAGGGAATTTTTGGTGGGAGGGAGATGCCCTCTTTGATCCAACTCAGCCCCCGTTTTGGTTTGCAGAATTTGCCCAGCCCTGTCTGGGGGCTGGGATGTTATTGGGGCCACTTGGTTTTTGCAGTTGTTGTTTTTTTTTATAAAAAAAATCTCTACACTTCGGATAAAAATGCTTTCTTGTACATATAGAGATCTTTGTGGTCCTTTCTGCACCAGAGTTCAGCTAAATTAGAACCATTTAGAGAGAAGCTCAAGAGAAAATCCAAGGATGGTGACTGGGAAATATTGATTGAGAAAAGGCCAAACAAAGGCAGGGCCAAAATAATTTTGGCAGTATTTGAAGCCTGGATTTTTAACATTCCTTCCTTCTTTTCTATCCTCTTCTTTCCCTGAGCTCTTTTCTGTTCCCTTTCCTTCCTTCCTTCTCCTTTTCTCATTCCTTCCAATTCTTTTCCCCTCCCTCCTTCCTCTCTCCCTCTCTTCCAATTTCCTTCCTTCCCATTTCTTATTCTCTTTCTTTCCTCTCTCCCTCCCTATTCCTTCCTTCCCACAATTTCTTCATCCTTCATCCCTTTTTCCCCCTTTCTTTATCCTCCCTCCCTCCCTGTTTCTTTTCTTCCTTCCTTCCTACCCTACCCTCCTCTTCCTTCACTCTCCCTCCTTCCCTTTTTCTTCTTTTCCTTCCATCCTTCCGTCCCTCCTTCCCTTCCTTCATCATCCCTCCCTCCCTCCTTTTTCTTCTCTTTTCCTTCCTTCTTCCCTTCCTTCACCCTCCCTCCCTCCCTTTTTCTTCTTTTCCTTCCTTCCTTCCATCCCTCCTTCCCTTCCCTTCCTTCATCATCCCTCCCTCCCTCCTTTTTCTTCCCTTTTCCTTCCTTCCTTCACTCTCCCTCCCTCCTTTTTCTTCTCTTTTCCTTCCTTCTTCCCTTCCTTCACTCTCCCTCCCTCCCTCCCTTTTTCTTCTTTTCCTTCCTTCCTTCCATCCCTCCTTCCCTTCCCTTCCTTCATCATCCCTCCCTCCTTTTTTCTTCTCTTTTCCTTCCTTCCTTCACTCTCCCTCCCTCCCTTTTTCTTCTCTTTTCTTTCCTTCCTTCCATCCCTCCTTCCCTTCCCTCCCTCCCTCTTTCTTCTCTTTTCCTTCCTTCCTTTCTCCATCTATCGGTATGTCTATCTCCGGCACCCACAGACATTAACGAATGCGAGACAGACAGCCATCAGTGCACGGAGTCCCAGAACTGTGTGAACTTTCACGGAGGGTATCGGTGTGTGGAGAAGAAACTCTGCCAAGAGCCTTACATCCATGTCTCTGAAAAGTGAGTGGGGATAGGTCTGGAGGGTTGGGAGAGCGAGGGGAGGAAAAGAGGAAAGGAATTATAAACAGACCTTGTTGGGCTTGGACTGGGGCACAAAAGCTCCATTATACCGCCCGGAGTCAGTCCGATTGCAGCAATTTGGAAACGCCGCTCAGTGATTAACCAACCTGCAGAATGAGAAAGAAGAAATCCGGTGCTACATCCCATAAAATGGGTTCACACAGCATTCTAAACCCAGGTTCAGAAAACCAGGTGCTTGCATAATAATCTGCCACATTTATATGACGGGTCATGATTGCATGGGCTGGTATAAGCTGCTGTTTTTCATCCTCCGCAATTGTAAGATGGACGGACTTCCACTCCCAGAATTCCCCCACCAGAATACTTTTAAGATAACTGGACTTCTACTCCCAGAATTCCCCCACCAGAATACTTTTAAGATAACTGGACTTCCACTCCCAGAATTCCACAGTTAGCATGCTAGATGGGGAATTCTGGGAGTGGAAGTCCAGTTATCTTAAGATATGCTGGTGGGGGAATTCTAGGAGTGGAAGTTTATCCACCTTCAATAATCCCGGCTGGGGAATTCTAGGAATTGAAGTCCCTCTGTCTTAAAGAATGCTAGCTGGGGAATTCTGGGAATTGAAGTTCATTCACATTAAGACAGCAGCCATGGTTGAGAATCCCTGGTTTAGCAACCAGCTGAGACAGCACAGCTGGACCCCAACCAACCTCCTTCAACCAGTTTATTCCTCTTGCAGCCGCTGTCTGTGCCCGACCACGAACCCCCTTTGCCATGATAAACCTTCCTCTGTTATCTACCGGTACATGAGCATCTTGGCCGATCGGCCAGTGCCCTCAGACATTTTCCAAATTCAAGCCACCACCTTCTATCCAGGAGCCTACAACACCTTCCAGATCCGTTCAGGCAACGAGGATGGAGAATTTTACATCCGGGTAAGTCCGTATCCTAGCAACAGCCAATCACAGTCATTTTTCTGTGAGGATGCCGGCAGGTTGAATCTGGTACCCGGCTTTCTAACACGGATGCTTTCAAAGAACAGAGGTCTCCAAATGTGCCAGCTTCAAGACTTGTGGGCTTCAACTCCCAGAATCCCCCCTGGCTGGGGAATTCTGGGAGTTGAAGTCCACAAATCCTAAATTAACCACGTTTGGAGATCCTGACTTTAGGATTCTTAATAGATTTTATTTATTTATATTTTATTTATCCATCTTCAGTAATCTTGGCTGGAGAATTCTGGGAATTGAAGTCCACAAGACTTAAATTTACCAAGTTTGGAGACCCTGGCTTTAGGATTATTAATGGATTTTATTTATTTAGTGGCCAATTGCTTGGTTTGGCCTTCTCATACCACCCTTTTTGGTCCCTCTGGATGGAAAAACCAGCTCTTAATCCAATGATGGTCATCACAAAGTTCCTGGGTGTTGGTTTTTTTTTTTACATCCTTAGGAAAAAAATGTTTGGATAATTTACAGCCATAATTGGAACTAGAATATCCCTTGCTAAGCAAGGAGTTTGTTCAATGAATAATGCTTGGCTTTATGACTTCTTTTGCCATGGTTGTTAAGCAGATCACCACAACCAATGGACTCCAATTGTAATCTGTAATTGATCAATGTAATCATCCTGCCAGAGCGTTTGCAGCGTGACTATTACTATGAGATAACCCACGAGCAAAACTCAGCACACAAGAGATCTAGACATTTAACAGTGGTTTATATACAAGACATATACAGTAATATACGTGGTAGGTGAATACCTGACAAGCAATCAATCTTCTTAACTCTACACTCTATCACCACTGCTGCAAGGTTAGCTTTTGCCCAAAGATGGAAAGGTAATGAAATGCCAGATGAGATGGAAATCATTAGGAAGATTTGGACGTGTCCTGAAATGGATAAATCAACTCCAGAATTAAAAAAATAAGACCGAACCTGATTATAAAATTTGGGAGGAGTTTTACCACCGGTTGAAAAAAAAGGAATAAGTGTATCAAAAATGACTAAGGTTTATGTATATATGTAAATTTGTATTATTTTCTATATTACTTAACGAGGTAAGAGAAGTAGGTGTGTCAGGATGTTCATTGTTTTTAAATGTTTTTAAATGTTTTAAATGTTTTTAAAAACCACGTTCATTGTTTTTAAATGTCTTTCTTTTTTGTTTAATAAAAATTTAAATTAAAAAAAAAAGAAAACGGAGCTCGGGGTGGTGGTGAGTGGCCTGCACACGCCCCCTGGGTTCTGTTTTCGGCCACGACAGCCTCCTGCAGCCCTCTTCCAGCAAAAGTGGATCTGGGGATGGGTGGGCAGAACACACGGGCCGGTCCTTCGCTAGATCTAAGCACACACACCTCCACCGCGGGCCAGATGTGGCCCGTGAGCCTTGAGTTTGACACCCCTGACTTAGCGGGTTGAACCGATGTCGCGGGCTGGCGGGGGAAGCTTTGGTTGATTGGATTGTTTGAAAACTAAAAAACATTCTTCTCTCCGGAAATCACGAAGGCGCTTTTTCACCTCCGTTTTCCTCTCCAGCAAATCAGCAACATCAGTGCCATGTTGGTCCTGTCGCGGGCCGTGGTGGGTCCCCGGGAGTTTGTCCTGGATTTAGAGATGGTCACCGTCAATAACTTGATGAGCTACCAGGCCAGCTCGGTGCTCCGCCTCACCGTCTTCGTGGGGGCTCACCCGTTCTAATGGGGGGGGCAGATCTCCTCCCCCCCCCTTACCTGGCGTGGCAAGGAAAAGAGGGGTAAGTTGGCTTTGGGAATAGGGTGGGTCTCCGGTGGAGGGGAGAAGATGCACAGCACTGGGGTTGGAGTCTGTGCTTTGAGCAGAATAGAATAACCCAGTTGGAAGGGACCTTGGAGGTCATCAAGCCTAACCCCCCCTCCCCCTCCCCACTCAAGCTAAACCATTCCAGACAGGTGGCTGCCCAGCCTTTTACTTTAAAACCTTCCAGTTGATGGGAGCACCTGCAACTTCTTATTTTTTAAAAAAAATATTTTTATTGAACAATTTTCCTCATTTTATAACACCATTTTCATTTTTTTCAACGCTTCAGTATCGGTATACATACAATTTCCATACATTTTTATTGCATGTGTGTTTGTGTGTATATATGTATATGTATGTATGTGTGTGTATGTATATATATATATACCCACAAACACACACACTCTCCTATATCTGTTATTCCACTAAAATATGTACAATATGTATTTCTTACGCCAAATGTTTTTCCCTTTTACATGTTATGCATATTTTACATTTTATTATCCTACCTGTACTACTTCATATTCTTTATTTATCTTTATATCGACTGTTTAACCAATTGCGCCAGGCATTCCAAATCAAACAGTATTCCGTTTCTCATCTATCTTTTATTTCCATTGTCAATCTATCCATCTTGACACACTCTTAATACTTTCCTCGATTGCGCTTTCCTCAGACGTTAAGAGTGCTGCTCTCCCCCCCCCGCCCAATTTTGCGCATAAACAATTCTGGTCGCTGTTATTAAATGGAGCCCCTGCAACTCCGGAAGGCAAGCTGTTCTACCTGTGTGTGATGACCCAAAGGGGCGTGGCACAAAGGCAACCCAGTCAGATAATCAGTAGGGGTCCCTTTATTAGCCCCAACTTTGCCCCCAATGTCCTGGTTACCTTCTGAGCTGGAGAAAAACTCTCCCAGGAGCAGCCTTTGGCTGCAGAGAATCAAGTCCAAAACATGGTCAACACAAACTGTAACTATAAGTCCAATCAAGGCAAAATGAGATAATTAGTCTGGCTGGGCAGGAGAAGGAATTCCAGACATGAAGGAAAGGCAGTAATTCAACCCGGTTGGGAAGACGCCAGGAACGCAGATAATCAAAGGCAACACAAGATAAACTCATGTTTGTTCCCAGAAGCTGCCACACTCAGCTTGCATCTCTTTTAAACTCGCTTCCCAGCTGTGGCTAATGAAGGGAATCAGGGCCCTTTCCTCCCCCGTAAGCCACACAACCCACGTTGCTCTCTGCTCCGTTCTTCCCTGTGTGCTCTAGGATGAAGAGGGGGGGGGTGAGCCTGGGTCTTCCTCTGAACTCCCCTCTCCCTTGTTCTACCTCTTCCCTGCTCTGCCCAGCCGGATCTGCCCTTCCCCAGTTTCCTCCACAGCCAACGGAGCCACACTCCCACTCCCTGTGTCAGCTGTTCGTCCTCCTCCTGGGATTCAGACTCCAACAGGGACATGACACTGTGTATTCTGTTCTACGACCGATCTCTTTCCCCCCCCCCCCTTTCTCTCTTGCAGAAACGTCTGTCCAAGATGGAGAAACAATGAAGACAAACCGAGGGACACACAACTCTACAGGTGTGAAAAATGGAGTCCGATGCCCTCCGTGGACTTCCCCACCAACTGCCCATCAGAATCACCGGTGGCCAAGCCTGGACAAGGCCCCGCAGAACCATAGTTTAAAAAGACGTTGGACCCAATCCACCCTTTCTTAGCATCATCCCTTGACCCGTAACGCTGGCCAATAACGCAACCTTTTTCTCCTAATTCCCCAGGGAAGAACAAGTGGGATCAAAGAACCCATCCCTGCCCTGGGATGGAGGGAGGACATTGGAACAATTTCAGTAGAATTCCATTTTTATTTCTCTGGTTGGAAGAGAAAACGAGAGAAAGAGAGAGAGAGAGAAAAGAAAAAAAACAAGACCAATGAGGTTTAGTAAAAAGTTTGTTTTCTGGAAAAAGGAAAGACTGCAAAGGAGGGGATTTGTGGTGTCTGTGTTGCTTGACTGGTTTGGGAAAAATGGGAGCAGGGTGAAGTAAATGGAAAAATCAGCTCAGGTTTAGGGTCAGCTGTGGAAAGAGTGGCTTTACTCAAAGAGCAATTGTAGACTGGGTGGCTTTTGCAAAAGTTTGAGTAAAGTTATCTGTGTTTTAGGGGAGGGGAAGAGTAGAAAAGCACACCAGGAGGTGGACTTAACCAGGTTGATCTTGCTCGACTTGGGAGCTCAGTAGGATGCGATGCTTCAAGAGATTATCAGAAAGAGGTTTCGTTCAACCTTGGCAACTTTACACACTGTGGACTTCATGGCTGGCTGAGGAGTTCTGGGAGCTGAAGTCCTCAAAGCTTAAAGGCTGCCTTTGGCTAAAGTTTCTCAACCTTGGTAGCTTCAACTCCCAGAATTCCCCAGTCAGTATGCTTTAAGATGGCTGGATTTCAACTCCCAGAATTCCCCAGCCAGCATGCTTTAAGATGGGTGGACTTCAATTCCCAGAATCCCCCAACCAGCACACCTTAAGATGGGTGGACTTCAACTCCCAGAACCCCCCAGCCGGCATGCTTTAAGATGGGTGGACTTCAATTCCCAGAATTCCCCAGCCAGCATGCTTTAAGATGGGTGGACTTCAATTCCCAGAATTCCCCAACCAGCAGGCTTTAACATGGGTGGACTCCAACTCCCAGAATCCCCCAACCAGCAGGCTTTAAGAGGGCTGGACTTCAACACCATGATGGCTGGGGAATTCTGGGAATTGAAGTCCACCAATTTTCAAGTTGCCAAGGTTGAGAAACATTATCAGGTAGCTTTCAACTTACAATCATTCCTTTAGTGACCGAAGTTCCAACAGCGTTGAAGAAAGTGACGGTCAACCGATCCTCGGACTTGTGTCCATCACGGCATCCCCATGGTCATGTGACCAGAATATGGCTGCTTGGCAATTGGCAGGTATTTGCAATGGTGGCAGCCTCTCTGGGACACACGAGCCACCATTTGTGACCTTCCCACAAGCAGAGTCAGTTGGGGGTGAGGGTGGTAAGGCTGGATTCGCTTAACGGCCATCTGATCCACTTAACAACCGCAGCAATTCACTGAACCACCAAGGCGATAAAATCAGGCACAACTCACCCCAGCCATGAAATATCTAGTTCCAATTGTGGCCGTAAATATATACCTAGCCTACTATTTTGGAATAAATGAGTGTTGAGGAGTCACTTTATAAGAGGTGACTGAAAGTAGCCTCTGAAGCTAATTTAATTTGTTCCCCCAAGGTATGAAAAGTCCTGGGTGGAATTAGAGCATCGTGACTAAAAACAGACGTTAATTTGGACTCTGCAAGAAATAATATTTGCCTTTCGAATATTACAAATTCTTCCCGTGGTCATGGGGCTAAAGAAGGATTGCAAGTTATTTTTCTCTCTGACTGCCCAAATTTTTTTTTTTCCTCTTCTTCCCACTTGTAATATTTGAAAGCATCAAACAGGCAAATGACTACTCATCCTTAAGTCTGAATATTACTGGGGATCCTAAAATGGGGATTTTTAAAAATAACAATAATAATCCAGCCGATTATGGCAGTTCGAATCTCACCAGGCTCAAGGTTGACTCAGCCTTCCATCCTTCCGAGGTGGGTAAAATGAGGAGCCAGATTGTTGGGGGAACAAAAGGCTGACTCTGTAAAACCGCTTTGAGAGGGTTGGAAAGCACTATAAAGCGGTATATAAGTCTAAGTGCTATTGCTATTCAGCTCCAGCTCAAATCAAGGAGGGTTACTTTAAAAACGGTCATGTGGAATCCTGAAACATGATTTTGGAAATTATGGTTTATTAAATAAACCATAGTTGGCTGGCTTCACCCATGATGGCTTAGGACCCTGTAGGAAATTGGAAAAGGACTTGGCTGTGTTAGATCAGGAATTCTCTTTTCCTGCATTTGTCAACTATAGTTAGTCCTCGACTTATGACAAAAATTTGCAATTTGGAGATAAGGAGGGTGGGGAAGGAAGGGAAGGAGGGAGGGAGGAAGACTGGGAAGGAAGAGAGGAAGGGAGGGAAAGAAGGAAGGAAGGACATGTGGGAAGGAAGAGAGGAAGGAAGAAAGGAAGGCATTGTGGAACAGAAGAGGGAGGGAGGGAGGGAGGAAGGTATTGTGGGAAGGAAGAGAGGAAGGGAGGGAAAGAAGGAAGGAAGGACATGTGGGAAGGAAGAGAGGGAAGGAAGGAAGACATTGTGGAAAGGGGGAGGGAGGGAGGGAAAGAAGGGAGAAAGGAAGGAAAACACATTGTGGAAAGGAAGAAGGAGAGAAGGAGGAAGATATTGTGGGAAGGGAGAGAGGGAGGAAGACTGGGAAGGAAGGGAGAAAAGGAAGGAAGGAAGGAAAGAAGGAGGGAGAAGGATGGGAGGGTTGAAAGGAGAAAAAGGAGAACCCTTGTTAAAAACTACTAGAAACTTTATTGGAGTATTAGGACAATTAGGATTTTATTAGCATGTGAGGTAGTAGTATCTTTCTTAGGTTCTTTTCAGTCAAACAGGACAGAGTTAGACAGGATTGGGCACTGAAGGGAACTCTGACAGCATTTGTCCAAACCCTTTTCTGGAGAAAGTGTGTGTGTGTGTGTGTGTGTGTGTTTGAGTGCAGGCAGAGATGAAAAAAACAAAACCCTCCCGGGTTGTGCAAGGACGTGCAAGCTGGGAAAGAAATCTTGCCTACACGATTCGATGCACGCTCCTTTCCTGCTGTTTTACAAACAGTGTCCAACTGTGGGCATCTCTCTCTTCATCGACAGCACAGTAAATGTCATTCTTTTCTCTCTCCCACACACAAACACACAGCCACTGCACACTTCTCACAACCTCTCGATCTTCAAGGCAGCGGTCCAGGCGTGCAGTACAATTGAGCCAGCGTCTTGCTAAGAGAAGGACCCAGGTTTCTGCAGAAAAACAAGGGGAAAAGAAAAGAAGAGTCAGAGATTGTTCTAAAAGGCAAATTCTCAGGATCCTTTGGTCATTTATTCATTTATCCATCCAATTTACAGGGCGCAACTCTCTACCAACCCCCATCAGCTTACAGGTAGTCCTTGAGTTAGGACCACGATGCGTGATGACCCAAAGGGGTGTGGCACAAAGGCAACACAGTCAGATAAGCAATAAGAGTCCCTTTATTAGCTTCAACTTTGGCCCCAATGTCCAGGTTACCTTCTGGCTGGAGAAAAACTCTCCCAGGAGCAGCCTTTGCAGAAAATTCAGTCCAAAACAAGGCACACACAAACTGTAACTTAAAAGTCCAAACAAGCCAAACTGAAGTAATTAGTTTGGCATGGCAGGAGCAAGAATTTCAGACTTGAAAGCACAACAAAACTCACACATGGCAGGAACACAGATAAGCCACCTCCATACAAGATACAGTCACGTTTGCTCCCAGTAGCCTGCCTCTCTTTTAAACTCCCTTCCCAGCTGTGGCTAATGAAGGGAATCAGGGCCCTTTCCTCCCCCGTAAGCCATGCAACCCATGTTGCTCCCTTCTCCGTTCCTCCCTGTGTGCCCTAGGGTGAAGAGGGGGTGGTGGGCCTGGGTCTTCCTCTGAACTCCCTCTCCCTTGTTCTACCTCTCCCCTGCTCTGCCCAGCCAGACTTTGCCCTTCCCCAACCTCCTCCACAGCCAACGGAGCCACACTCCCACTCCCTGTCAGCTGCTCATCTTCCTCCTCGGATTCAGACTCCGACAGACTCCAAGTTTATCCATCATGGTCGTAAGTGATGATGGTTACAGAAGGGGGTCAGTCACATATGCGAACCAATTGTATGACTCTTTTTTTTTTTTGCAACGGTCGTTAAAGAAGTGTGCCAGTTGTTAAGCAAACCATGCGCATGGTTTGGCTGCAAATCTAAGGTCACATGATCAAGTTGTGGACACTTGGAAACTGGCATGGACTTACGATGGTTGTAGATTGCATATTTGCCACCTTCCTGGCCAGCTTCCCACAAGAAAAGCCAATGGGGGAAAACTGAATTCTCTTAACGACCATGTGGTTTCACTTAACAACCGGGGCAAAAAAAGGTTGAAAAAATCAGGCATGGCTCACTTAATATGCGCCTTTCTTAGTTCAGGGAGTCCTTAGCAACGGTTTGAAGTTTCAACGGCACAGAAAAAAGGGACCTAGGACCGTTTTTCACACTTACGACTGAAAATCCAGATGCTCGGCAACCGACTCATATTTATGATGGCTGCAGCGTCCCGGGGTCACGACCGTCGGACAGTCAGTGGGGGAAGCCAGATTCACTTAACAACCGTGTCCCCGACTTAACAACTGCAGGGATTCACTTTTAATGATGGCGGCAAGAAACGTGAAGTGGGGCAAAGCCCACTTCACAAATGTCTCACTTAGCAACAGAAACTTTGGGGTCAATTCTGGTCATACGTCGAGGACCATCCATGTTCTGGGTTGGGGGCTGAGGGAGCTTGTGAAAAGAGGGAAGGTGAGGAAAGAGGAAAGACCACCAACTCCAATACTCACCTCTGGAGTTGGCCACATTTGATGGTACTCAGAAGATACTCCTGACTTTCTCCATCCGGACACGCAGCGTAAGCCTCCATTAGGCTGAGAATGAAGGACACCAGGGAAGGTTACCGGATCCCACCGTCGTAAGGTAAAAGGTAAAAGGTTCCCCTCGCACATCCGCGCTAGTCATTTCCAGCACTAGGGGGCGCTGCTTATCTCCGTTACAAGGCCGAAGAGCCAGTGCTGTCCCAAGACGTCTCCGTGGTCTTGTGGCCGGCAGGACTAAACGCTGAAGGCGCAGGGAGCGCCGTTCCCTTCCCACCAAAGGGGTCCCTATTTTTCTACTTGCATTTTTTAAACATGCTTTCGAACTGCTAGGTTGGCAGAAGCTGGGACAAAGAAACGGGAGCTCACTCCGTGACGCGGCGCTAGGGATTCAAACCGCCGAACTGCCAATCTTTCTGATGGACAAGCTCAGCGTCTTGGCCACTGAGCCACTGAGCCCTTGGCCTGTCCACCGTTGACATGCCAAGAAAAAAAAAATCCCTCCATGTTTCATCGTACATGTGAATCTTAGACTTCGCCATGTAGGATGTTGCTTTAAACCAGGTTACAGCATGGTCTGTTTTGCCGGCAACCAGCCTCTAAGGCCGTGTTTCTCAACCTGGGCAGCTAGAAGATCTATTATCTCAACATCCAGAATAAATAAATAAAGGAATAATTCAGAATGTTATTGTCCAAACCATATTCTGTTTCTGTTATATTATTCATTCTCTTCGAATGAATAAGAAATCTTTAGGTGGACCACAAAGATGTACAATGCAACTACAATTCTAAGGGAGAAGTTGGTTAAACACAATGTTGACATCCACATGAATTTATTTAGTGTTAGTTAGCCAAGGTATACCGCATTAAGGGGTGGGGATTAGTTACTTTGAGTTGGCTAGCTGAAGAATTCTGGGAGTTGAAAGCTCACCCATCTTAAAGCAGGCTGGCTGGGGGATTCTGGGAGTTGAAGTCCACCCATCTTAAAGCAGGCTGGCTGGGGATTCTGGGAGTTGAAGTCCACCCATCTTAAAGCAGGCTGGCTGGGGGATTCTGGGAGTTGAAGTCCACCCATCTTAAAGCAGGCTGGCTGGGGGATTCTGGGAGTTGAAGTCCACCCATCTTAAAGCAGGCTGGCTGGAGGATTCTGGGAGTTGAAGTCCACCCATCTTAAAGCAGGCTGGCTGGGGATTCTGGGAGTTGAAAGCTCACCCATCTTAAAGCATGCTGGCTGGGGATTCTGGGAGTTGAAGTTCACCCATCTTAAAGCATGCTGGCTGGGGATTCTGGGAGTTGAAGTCCACCCATCTTAAAGCATGCTGGCTGGGGGATTCTGGGAGTTGAAGTTCACCCATCTTAAAGCATGCTGGCTGGAGGATTCTGGGAGTTGAAAGCTCACCCATCTTAAAGCATGCTGGCTGGGGATTCTGGGAGTTGAAGTTCACCCATCTTAAAGTTGCTAAGTTTGAGATACACCGATCTAAGTTACTTTGAGTTGGCTAGCTGAAGAATTCTGGGAGTTAAAGTCCACCCATCTTAAAGCAGGCTGGCTGGGGATTCTGGGAGTTGAAGTTCACCCATCTTAAAGCAGGCTGGCTGGAGGATTCTGGGAGTTGAAGTCCACCCATCTTAAAGCAGGCTGGCTGGGGGATTCTGGGAGTTGAAGTCCACCCATCTTAAAGCAGGCTGGCTGGGGGATTCTGGGAGTTGAAAGCTCACCCATCTTAAAGCAGGCTGGCTGGGGGATTCTGGGAGTTGAAGTCCACCCATCTTAAAGCATGCTGGCTGGAGGATTCTGGGAGTTGAAAGCTCACCCATCTTAAAGCATGCTGGCTGGAGGATTCTGGGAGTTGAAAGCTCACCCATCTTAAAGCATGCTGGCTGGGGGATTCTGGGAGTCCACCCATCTTAAAGTTGCTAAGCTTGAGATACACCGATCTAAGTTCATCATAGAAACTGATCTTTCCCATCAGCCAA
This sequence comes from Notechis scutatus, assembly GCF_049901735.1. Classification (NCBI taxonomy): domain Eukaryota; kingdom Metazoa; phylum Chordata; class Lepidosauria; order Squamata; family Elapidae; genus Notechis; species Notechis scutatus. The sequence continues at coordinate 4,924,392 of NC_142022.1, read as the reverse complement.
ATTTTAACCTCGGAGAGATTAAGGACAGAATCTGACCAAAACAAACAGGCCAACCCAGCCTTATGAGGCCATTATGAACAAACACCCAAGCTGTTGTCGCTGTTCCCTGCAATGTGGGAAAACTACAAGTATCGACTCAGTCCACACATTATGCGAAATCCAGGTTAACAGAACTAACCACCTCCAGCCTTCTTCCCCCATCTTCATACCTGGCGGGCGTCTTGTATTTTTCCAAAATGGCAGCTGCCTTTTCTCCACTGAGGCCGCTGACCTGCATCAGTTGCCTTGCGAAGACTTCGTACACCGTCTGTGCCTGGGAAAAGGAAGAGGGAACCGGGTTAGAAAAGAAGCGGGCTTGCCGATTGTGTGAACGCAGCTCTGGTTCAGCAAGAGGGAATCTTCTTCCCTGGTTTGTGGTTAAATGTCTGGACTAAATCCATGCAGCGCTGAAGGCACCGGGTTAGCAACTGGGAGAATTCAAATCCTGCCTCGGGCTTCGAGCCAGCCACGCTCTCTCAGCCCTAAGAAGGAGGCAATGACAAACCAAATTTAAAAATCCTTCCAAAAAGAAGAAAAGAAAAAACTCAGTGAAAGGGGCTTAAGACAAGCCAAAGGGGGGGAAAAACATAAAAATAAAAATAAGCATCCTGGAAAAGTTGGAAATGTCTGACCAGGTTTGTTAGAATAATAGAATAGAATAGAATAGAATAGAATAGAATAGAATAGAATAGAATAGAATAGAATAGAATAGAATAGAATAGAATAGAAATAGTAGAATAGGAATAGAAAGAATAGGAATAAGAATAGAAATAGAGTAGAATATAGAAATAATAGAATATGAATAGAACTAGAATAGAATAGGAATAGAATATAATAGAATAGAATATAGAGGATAGAAATAATAGAATAGGAATAGAAATAGAATAGGAATAGAACAGAACAGAATAGTAGGAATAGAATAGCATAGCTTAGCATAGCATAGCATAGAATAGAATAAGAGGATAGAAATAATTAGAATAGAATAGAATAGAAGTAGGATATAATAGAATAGGAATAGAATATAATAGAATAGAAGATAGAAGATAGAAATAATAGAATAGAATAGGAATAGAAATAGAATAGGAATAGAACAGAACAGAATAGTAGGAATAGAACAGCATAGCTTAGCATAGAATAGAATATAGAGAATAGAAACAATAGAATAGAATAGAATATAGAAATAATAGAATAGGAATAGAAATAGAATAGAATAGGAATAGAATAGAATATAGAGGATAGAAATAATAGAATAGAAATAGAAATAGAAATAGAATTCTTTATTGGACACACAAGAAATTTGTTAGTCACTAGGTTTGTACTTAGTGCAGATTGGAAAAGCAGGTAGAGAATTGTTTTGGCTATTTGCAGTTTTGCTATTCATGGGCCAGGTACTGACATACTTGTTTGTTTGCCGAATTCCTCACCTTATTTTTTACAGCCCCTTCGTTAAATTCAGCAAATGTCAGAAGCCTGCAGATACCCGCCCTGGGCTGCAGGGGGCGCTCATCCTCCAGTTCCTGCTTGGTACAACTCAAAAGCATTTTGTCCTACAGGGGAAAAATAGAGGGAAAAAATAATTTACTTACTTACAGATTAAGAGTCAGAAGGGACCTTGTAGGTCATCTATCTAGTCCAACCCCTCCTTAGAGAGAAACTCTTATCTTTAACTCGTCTTTTTCTCCATCATGGCTCTGGGTCTTTACAAGCAGTTGACTTACGTCCGATCCTTGACTTACGACTTATCCCACCCACTCCCAGAGGAATTCTGGGAGTTGAAGTCCACATGGCTTAAAGCAGGCTAGCTGGGAATTCTGGGAGCTGAAAGTCTTAAAACGCACCATCTTACGGTGGCTGAGGTTGAGAAATATTGATTTATACATGAAAAATAGCTTAACTTCAGGGCTCTATCCCCTCCTCCTCCTTTCTATGAATTTTGCATTCATATTAAAAGTGACTGATACTTGAGAGAGGGAGGGAATAAGATAAAATATAGTATATAGGGTTAGAGTTAAGTACAAATATAGGGTCTTCTGCTTGACCAGGGGGTTGGACTAGAAGACCTCCAAGGTCCCTTCCGACTGCTGTTCTATTCTATTCTATATTTCTATCCTTTATATTCTATTCTGAATCCTATTCTATTCTACTCTATTCTGAAATCTATTCTGAATTCTATTCTATTCTGTTCTATTCTAATTCCACTCTGTTATTTTAAAATATTGTTTTAATCAATTTAATTTAATATAGCAATTCCTCATTTTTATTTTCCCCTCATATTTTTTACAAGAAATTGGTAGAAATAGGCTTAGCCGAAGAGCATTGCGTCTGATCACAAGAGTTCTATCTAGCGACCGTTTGAAGTTACAAGGGCACCGGAAAAAAAAGTGACTTAAAACCGGGAAGGTTTCACACCCAAAATAGAAGTCTTAATGCTGAGATAAACAAAACAAAACAAAACAAAAAGGTAAGAGGCTAGTCCTCATGAGGTCCAAGGAGTCCACATTGCTCCAAACTTACCCTGTACTGTCTGGTCAAATGACGGGTCATGATGGTCAGATAAGCAGCAGATTCCCGAATGTCACGGGTACGTTTGACAAAGAAGCCATCTATCACCTGCCGGAAATAAAAGATGTCATCAGGATTCTGGAGATCGCCCTAATTAACTCATGAGCCTTGAGCCAAACTTCAAAAAAACTTCAAACGATTTATTAGAAGCGAACATGTCGGCATGATCTGTATGAAGCCGATTCCGAGACACATAATATAGTATCACCTATGACCCTGTTTTTCCCCCACCCCTCTGGGTGGGTCATAATTCATATTCTCCAACAAAATATGTCCATAGCCAAGAGTCATCAATCATGCTCTCCAATTAGAGGTTTGGGGCCGGCAGAAACTTCAATCACCTAGTTACTATCTTTCAAAAACTCTTTATGGAATGCACTTGATGAATGCAAGGATGGAAGGCTGAGCTGAGGCCTTGGGACAACCCAATAGTCCACAGGAACTGCCTCCAAAATTGAGCCTCTGTCTGAGATAACAGATGATTGATGATCACGGGCATCTCCAAGTTGATGCCCCTCAAAACCCCTTTGGAGGTACAATTAATGCAGCTAAAAGGAACAAGGTAGAAGAAGCAGCAACATCTGGAGCCAGATTTGGAACAACAGAGTTGGAAGGGACCTTGGAGGTCTTCCAGTCCAACCTCAATAAGAAGACCCTCTAACATTCTAGACCAATAGCTGTTCAGTCTCCTCTAGAAAACTTCCAGTGTTACAGCACCCACCACTTCTAGAAGCAACTCTTGATTGTAACTTGTTCTCGCTGACAGGAAATTTCTCCTTAAGGCTAGGTTGGATCTTCAGAATAACAGAATCTCTTTAATGATCTTCCACCCATTACTGCTTGTCCAGCCCATTGGTGGTTTGGTGTATAAGTCAACCCCCTCTTCTCTGGGACAGCCTCTTAGGTAACAGGATCACAGGGAAGAGAAATAGAAATAAAATACATAGAATAATGGAATGGAAAATAGAATAGAATACAGAAGAAAAGAGAAGAGAATACAGGATAGAATAGAATAGAATAGAATAGAATAGAATAGAATAGAATAGAATAGAATATTGGAATAGAATAGAATAGAATAGAATAGAATAGAATAGAATAGAATAGAATAGAATAGAATAGAATAGAATAGAATATTGGAAGGAATAGAATAGAATAGAATAGAATAGAATAGAATAGAATAGAATAGAATAGAATAATGGAATGGAAAATAGAATGGAATGGAATGGAATGGAATAATAACAGAATAGAGTAGAGTAGAGTAGAGTCAAGTCGAGTAGGGAATAGAGTAATAGAATAGAATAGAGCTGGAAGGGACCTTCGAGGTCTTCTAGTCCAGCCTCCTGCTCAAGTAGAACCTATGCCATCTCAGACAAGTGACTGTCCAGTCTCTTCTTAAAAGCCCCCAGTGACGGAGCACCCACAACTTCTGGTGGCCAGCTGTTCCACTGATTAATTGTTCTCCCAGTCAGGAAATTTCTCCTTATTTCTACGTTTCTCCTCTCCTTGATTAGTTTCCATCCATGGTTCCTTGTCCTGCCTTCTGCTGCTTTGGAGAATATCTCCAAAGCAACCCCGCCCCCCTTCTCTGTGGCAGCCCCTCAAATACTGAAACAGTGCTATCATGTCCCCCCCAGTCCTTCTTTACTCTAGACTAGCCAAACCCAATTCCTGCAACTATTCCTCATACGATTTAGCCTCCAGTCCCCTAATAATCTTCGTTGCTTCTGGAGTTTGAGACACAAGGAATCCCCTTCGCAGGTGAGCCTCACCTGAGTATTGATAATGGCTTGTTGCAGAGTCTTTTCGGGAAGGCTGAGGTGTTGTGCAGAATTTGCATCTTCTACCAGGTAGATGGGGTGGGAAAGACCGCACTGTCGCAGGCGGAACTGGATTCGAGACATCAGTAAAATAAAAGAATTTAAAAGTCCTTCCTGATTCTATCGCTCTGCTAAACAAGTAATTCCCTCAACACTGTCCAACTATTTACAAAGTCTACGCTACTATTCATATTAATCTTCTCATCACTCCTTATCGCCCATCCCCTCCCACTTGGGACTGTATGACTGAAAATTTGTCACTTGTATCCTTACGATTTATATTGACTGTTTCCTAGGATGATTTGATTTCTTATTGTACCCTATGACTATTATTATTATTAAGTGTTGTACCTGATGATTCTTGACTCTTGACGAATGTATCTTTTCTTTTATGTACACTGAGAGCATTTGCACCAAGACAAATTCCTTGGGTGTCCAATCACACTTGGCCAATAAAAGATTCTATTCTATTCTTTATTCCGATATTCTATTCTATTCTATTCTATTCTATTCTATTCTATTCTATTCTATTCTATTCTATTCTATTCCATTCCACTCCACTCCACTCCACTCTATTCCATTCCACTCCACTCCACTCTATATTCCATTCCATTCCATTCCATTTTCTATTCTATTCTATTCTATTCTATTCTATTCTATTCTACTCTACTCTATTCTATTCTATTCTACTCTACTCCATTCCACTCCACTCCACTCCACTCCACTCCATTCCACTCCACTCCACTCTATATTCCATTCCATTCCATTCCATTTTTCCATTCCACATTCTATTCTATTCTATTCTATTCTATTCTATTCCCTCCATCCCTCTATTCCATTCCCTCCACTCTACTATCTACCATTTCTACTCTACTCTACTCTATTCTATTCTATTCTATTCTACTCTATTCTCTATTCTTCCACTCCACTCCACTCCATTCCATTCCCTCCACTCCACTCCATATTCCATTCCATCCACTCCATTTCATCCACATTCTATTCTATTCTTCTATTCTATTCCATTCCATTCCATTCCATTCTCCATTCCATTCCACATTCTATTCTATTCTATTCTATTCTATTCTATTCTATTCTATTCTATTCTATTCTATTCTATTCTATTCTATCAAGTCCGGAATTTGGAGGCTGCTACCTTTTGTTCCCGGAAGCGACCGTCAATGATGCTACTGCATAAATCCGGCATCCGTTTCCGCTCTACCACGTAGTCTAAAACCAGCTCACGAGCCGTGGTTGGCGGCAAGAGTTCTGGGAAAAAGGAGATTAGAACAAGAATTGAATCCCGGGGAAGCAGAGAGTGGAGCTCTTCTCCATTTAGGGATAAACGTTTTAGGTTCACCAACCCCTGCCAGGAATTTCTCACCCACCTGCCCCATGGGGACCCCGCTCTCTGGCCACCCAGAGGAAATCACCAACGTGGAGCTTCCGGATGCTAAACGGGACGTTGTGACCTTGGAGTTCGCGCACCAGCTCCTGTTTACGGGACGTGGGGCCGCTGAAAGCAGGAGGGGGAAAAAGCGCTTTTCACAATCTATTTTATGGAGGAATTCCTTCCCCCCCCCCCCCTTCTTCCTTTAGTTGTTTTCTTGCAGACATTTCATGACCAAACTAGAGGACATCATCAGTGCTGGAAGGGAGGAGGGTTGTGGAGAGGAGGAGGAGGAGGAGGAGGAGGAGGACTGTGGGGTCCTTAGTGCTTGGTGGTTTTCTTGCAGACATTTCATGACCCAACTGGGGAACATCATCAGTGCTAGAAGGGAGCTGGGTTTTGTACAGCAACACCCTCTCCCCCGTGCCTATTGCACACAGGCTGTGGTTTTAGCGTGGCAGCTGCTTACCCCGTGGTCTCGATGAAATCCACGCAAAGGATCACATCGAACCCTCCAGGTCGCAGCACAAACTGGGGTTTCGACAGCCCCAAGTTAGGCCTTTCACAGCTAGATCTAGAAAGAAAGAAGAAAGAAAGAAAGAAAGAAAGAAAGAAAGAAAGAAAGAAAGAAAGAAAGAAAGAAAGAAGAAAGAAAAAACAAAACCACCAGAGATGTGACCGCTGGGCCAGGTGTAAATTTTTAGGTAGTCCTCATCTTATGACCGTAATAAGAGCCTGCCCACGAGAGTCGTTCAGTCATGACGACGGCAAAATGGACCATTGCATTCACTGACCTGATGTTATGGCCTGTTTTTGTAGCTGGGTTTTTTTTTTTAAGCAAATCGCTACCACGGGGAAGTGACTCTGCCATCGTTATGTGAACTCCACGGACGTTAAAGCGAACCCGTTGTTTGTTTGGTTCTGGAGCATTTGGGGCTTTTTTGGCCAAGAAGCCATGGAAATTTGGAATGGAATTTTTGCCAATTCTTTGCAGGGGAAATTCCGGTTTCGTTTGCGGCCGTTCAGTCAAGAATTACCTGCATTTATTGGTGGGGCTGCTATCTGAATTTTCTGAGCCCAAGGAGCTTCCGTCGTTTTCCTCCACAACAGCTTCTCCAGTTTGGGGTGTTGTGGCTTTTGTGGTGCTGGAATTGTTTTCCTCCAACTCTTCGAAGGCTCGCAACTCCTGGGCTACTTTCAGCCCTGCTTCGGTCAGCGAATATCTGGTTGGAAAAAGAGTTTGCAAAATCAAAATAGTTCTGGGGCCCAGTTCTCTTGAAATCCCTACTCACAACCTCCCCTGACAATTTTAGCCTTCCAAATGTTTAAATTTGGATGTTCCCTTTTAACTTGTACTATTGTACCTTTGTTCTTCATTGTTTTTTTAAGTGTGCTTTCAGTTGGGGTCTGACAAGGTTTTAGTGCTTTATGGTAAACCACCCAGAGTCGCTTAGGAGAGATGAGGGGTGTAGAACTTTTAATAAATAAAATTAGTGAAATAAAATGAAGGGGGGACAAACATAGTCCTAAGACAAATTTAACCCTTGATTGGTGCTTCTCTCGTGGTGGAGCCTTTCAACCATCTTCCTGAGGCTTTGAATAGCTCCCTCCATTGATCCATCCACCCATCCTTCCATCCATCCTTCCTTCCATCCTTCCATTATCCATCCATCCATCCTTCCATCCATCCTTCCATCATCCATCCATCCATCCATCCATCCATCCATCCATCCTTCCTTCCATCCTTCCATCCGTCCTTCCATCCATCCTTCCATCATCCATCCATTCCTTCCATCCATCTTTCCTTCCATCATCCTTCCTCCTTCCATCCATCCTTCCTTCCATCCTTCCATCATCCATCCTTCCATCATTGCTTCCATTCATCCTTCCTTCCATCCTTCCATCCATCCATCCCTTCCATCCCTTCCATCCTCATCCATCCGCCTTCCATCCGTTTCCTTCCATCCATCCTTCCATCCATCCTTCCATCATCCATTCATCCTTCCATTATCCATCCATCCTTCCTTCCATCTGTCCATCTTTCCATCATCCATCCTTCCTTCCATTCATCCTTCCTTCCATCCTTCCATCATCCATCCTTCCATCATTCATCCTTCCTTCCATCCTTCCATTATCCATCCTTCCATCCATCCTTCCATCATCCATCCATCCATCCTTCCTTCCTTCCTTCCGTCCGTCCGTCCGTCCTTCCTTCCTTCCATCCATCCTTCCTTCCTTCCATCTGTCCATCCTTCCATCATCCATTCACCCCCTATTCTCTCTTGGACTTACAAGCATAGATTGTCAACAGTTGCGCCAACACTCTTAAAACACTACAAGTTCAAGAAAACCAATGAGGTGCAGGTAGATTCTCCCCACTCCCACTCTTTAGTATAACATAATCAACCTGGCTGGAATATTAGTCTTGAGGACTAGCTCCTTGCGAATCAGAGTGCTGACAGCAGACCAGGTGGTGTTCTTACTTCCAGGATCGGCCTGTAATGGAGGAATCAACAGGGAAAATTGCTAGCCTAAATAGCAATAGAATTATTAATACAATATCACATACAATAATGCTATAGCTGCCATCAAGTTTGGTCTCGTGGTTAAGGCATCAGGTTAGAAACTGGGAGATGGTGAATTCTAGTTCCA